>NW_025937679.1:0-2847 GCF_000764305.2 Hyalella azteca | reverse complement strand
GTTACTTTAGCTGTGTGAAGTGGTGATGCCACGCACGAGTGCTGTTACTTTAGCTGTGTGAATTGGTGATGCCACGCACGAGTGCTGTTACTTTAGCTGTGTTATCTGGGCGGAGTAGTGATGCCACGCACGAGTGCTGTTAATTTAGCTGTGTGAAGTGGTGATGCCACGCACGAGTGCTGTTTATCTGGACGGAGTAGTGATGCCAAGCCTCTTTGCTGTTTCTACAGCTGTATCAAGGACTTCTTTCGACTTTGTGCAGCTCAGAATTCACATTTTTGCTCAATAAAATAACTGTTCAGACGCTGAGCCCGTGCAATGAAACCTTTCGTTGCCATGCACTACCTTAGTAAATCTCTCAGGAGAATAAAATCGACTATGGCAGAGGATTGAAGAACACATAATTAGAATTTTTGTCGAGGATATCAAACCGGTGCTCGCTGAGTTGACCAGATCTGCATCATTTGTTCTTCAATTGTATAAATACTTCTGAAATTTACTGCAATTCTAGCCCTGTCTGTGTTTAAAATTGGGTCGTGTTAAGGATAGGTTAGAAGTCACGTGTTTTATCTTTGTATTTGCTTGCTGCTAATGAAACAGAATGTACACATTGAAGCTCCGAAATTTATCTGTTAATATGACATGAACACACACTCGCGCGCTACGCGCCGTGAAGCACGCGCATACGCGTGTGTGCAGCCGCGGTCTATCACTTCCGTCGCTTGCTAAATTCTCGACTCTGCAGTGCCCAGTTGTACGGCTAAACACTCAATCATAATTTGGGCATCTTTGCGGCAATAAATGGGGATCAGGCCGGGCATTACTTACGTACTCATGCTTGGCTCGCCACCTTGTCATTTGTTCGAGTCATGGCTAGCTGTACTAATATTCCAACCTCCTGTTAGTTTTCTCAGTTGTTGTTGTTTTCGGTCTCAGATTTGATTCACTCCCAGTAAATGTGTTGCATTCACACGTTGTTTCTATCGCCCACTTTAACGTTAAGTTCCTCATTAAGCCGTGGCGTCATCCTTAAGTGGGCGTTGATGTCATGATGATGAGTTCTGACCGTGATCGAGGACGCACGTAGTGTTTGCGGGTCCCAACTTTCTCCCTTTTTACTATGCCGGTTTGACTTATCTCGCGAATTTTGTACCGAAACGATTTCAGTGAAAGGTTCAATTTTAGTGCAGTTCAATCAAAATTGTGCGAATAGTGAAAAAAACGGCTAGTACAAGTGTTTTATTCCCGACAAATTCTAGTGCATGAAACGGGGGCAAGTTTTTGAAACCCTCGGCGACCGCCTGTAACCGGAGAACAATCGGTGCCTTGACTACGCTCAGGCCTCGCCTTCCTATACCCTCCCCACCCTCTTGGCCCCTACACCTCCCCCTCTCCACCACCCGCCTTACGCGTTGATACCTTGATTCCCCCACCACACCTCTGTCTTTCCCTCGCCAGCTGCAGCTCAGCTGTTTTTCCAGCCTTAATTTTCAAGGGAACTTTACTATACTCAACTCAACTCAGTCGCATGTTTCTCCATCCTTTTCTGTATTTTTCTCCGTTCAAGAGATCTAGTTCGTGCATAATGGCTGGACAGAAAATAATAAAAAAGATAGTCGAAAAACCCTCAACGGCCTCTAGAGAAAAGCTATCTACGGCCTCTAGAATAAAAAATAAAACCAAATCAGCCCAGCTAGAGATGGAAGTTTGCAAGTACTGCAAAGAGATCTCTCTGAGCGAAGTCCAGACAGCCACCTGTGAACGATGTGAAGATCTCATTTGTATCAGCTGTTCTCCATCAGCTCTAAGGAGTACTCATTTCTCCAGAAATCTAAATTGCTTCATTGGTTTTGCCGTGATTGTGAAAAACCAACTCTTGGTGCTCGAAAAAGAGAGGAGTTAGTGGAAGAGCACGGCAATGAGTCGAAATTGTTGAATGATGTAGTAAACTCCTTGAGTGAGATGGTGCGCTCGCTGAGTGACAAACTGAACTCGCTATGCAATGAGCTGACTGAAGTGAAGGCTCAGTTGAAAAATACGGAAGAAATGGAAGTAAAGAACAAGACAGCTGATTTATCTGAAGTCGCTAATGACAGCTCTCGTGAATTGCTTGATAGAGAACGTAGGAAGGCCAATCTGTTTTGGTTTGGGATTCCTGAAAGTAACGCATCTGATGCGAAGGACCGAGTGATGGATGACACGGCCTTTGTTGTAGACTGTTGCAGCAAGGTACTCAACACATCGATTGATGTTATATCTTGCAAGAGGCTACGCTCGAAGAATACTGCTATCAACACCTTCAGACCTCTGCTGGTGACTGTAAAGGATTCTGCTCAGGTCTGGAGCGTGCTGAAAACAGCGAGAAAGCTTGGTGAATCCGCTGATTACAAGTCAGTTTTTGTAAAGAAAGATTCCACCCCCTTAGAGATGGCGGTTTTTCGCAAGAAGTGGCAGGAGAGAATCAGGCAGAAAGGCAAGGAAAATCAGGTCAATCACTTCCAAGCTGCCAAGACAACACCGGCTGCTCAAGGACAGTCAGAGGAGATGGAGGACAAGTAATTAGTAGGAATGATGTCCGTAGATTAAGGCCTGTAAATAATGTAGGGAGTAACCGCATACATCAAAGTGAAAGTGCACAAAAAGTTTTAAAATGTTTTTACACGAACTCGGATTCCGTTTTGAACAAAAAATTGAACTGTTAACTGTGATCGCAAACGAGTGTATAGACATTATTTGTATTACAGAAACACTTCCTAAAAATCACGGGGGGAAAATTGTACCTGTTGAATTTCAGCTGCCAGGTTTTGATTGTTTTCATAACTTAAATGAAGAGCAGTGCAGTAGAGG
>NW_025937678.1:0-355 GCF_000764305.2 Hyalella azteca | reverse complement strand
CTGCCATGTACGCCGGCATTGCGATGCGCCGTCGCTGCTACGGCTGCCATGTGCGCCGGCATTGCGATGCGCCGGCGCTGCTACGGTTGCTGTGTACGCCGGCATTGCGATGTGCCGGCGCTGCTACGGCTGCCGTGTGCGCCAGCATTGCGATGTGCCGGCGCTGCTACGGCTGCCATGTACGCCGGCATTGCGATGTGCCGGCGCTGCTACGGCTGCCGTGTGCGCCGGCATTGCGATGCGCCGGCGCTGCTACGGCTGTGGTAACTGGAGTTACCGTCAGTAGGCAGAAGGTAAATTTCAGTCTATGAATAAAGTATCCGGCGTCAATGGTTACCTTGAGTGTTATGGTTAT
>NW_025937677.1:0-332 GCF_000764305.2 Hyalella azteca | reverse complement strand
TAAGACTTCAACTTGATTGAGTACAACTAAGACTTCAACTTAAATGAGTACAACTAAGACTTCAACTTGATTGAGTACAACTAAGACTTCAACTTGATTGAGTACAACTAAGACTTCAACTTAAATGAGCACAACTAAGACTTCAACTTAAATGAGTACCACTAAGACTTCTCTTAAATACGTCAAAATTGGTTCACCACATAATGAACACTGAGAATCACACAAAATATCATCCGTTAGGGCTCTATTTTATTTGAATGACAAGGACGTTCATGAACGAGTCTTACCTTATATATTCCATCTATCTCGTTGGACACATGCTCGAAGAAGGC
>NW_025937676.1:0-826 GCF_000764305.2 Hyalella azteca | reverse complement strand
CGTTTTTGTGCTTTTCCACTAGACATCATATATAAATTGTATATATCAAATAACAGTGGCAGAAAATTAAATCGTTTCTTGTGTATAAGGAACTTAAACGCTGCTAAATTAAATGATGAAATACATTTTTAATATTTTATTGGCCAGCCTAGAGATAAGTAGAGTAAACATTTAATGAATGTTTTTGTAATAGTAAAAATGCTAGTTGTATCAGATGTGAAGACGTCAATCCACATGTTTGGTATATGTTGGACATTTAGGTGGACAAAGGTGGGCCTTTTTCATACCAAAGTTAACAATTTGGGCAATTTTTCATTAGAATAGAATAGAAGTGTCGGCGCTGAAGAAATAGGCCCATGGCCTGTTGCCGATTCATGAACTTTTCGTGACTTGATTCACAAGGGATCCGGCCTTTGGAACCCGATCTTTCCCTAGCTGACGATTGATTGAGATAGCTGCTGGACTTATTGCCTGGTCCGTAATTTGCTAGGCATTTTAAGACTGAACATATGCTCCTGCATAGCTTCGTCTAGTCTGTTCTTGAAGGCGTTCATACTCGGAGCGTCAACGATGCTATCAGGTAGGCTGTTCCACATGTCGGTGACTCGAAGCGTTGGCAATCAAACATCTACGTAGGTTTTGTATTTATTGTATTTTATGAACGCATAGAAGCACAAAAAGTGCAGTTAATATTGCTCTGGAAATTTTAAATGTACTCGAAAATATGAAAATTTTCGGATATAAGACTCATTTGTTTGTAAGTTGAATTGGCCGTACCCTCTTGCCGACATCTGGCAACTCTTTCTGGCCTGGTGCCCAGGTGCCG
>NW_025937675.1:0-11364 GCF_000764305.2 Hyalella azteca | reverse complement strand
CATTGGTGATGGTCGAGAGGGCAGAAACCAACACCTCATCGAACCGCTCCAAATCACCTACCCGCGTATATGCAGGAGATGCACGGAGGACGTATTGGAGTTTAGGTAGAGCAAAACAATTCTTTAAAAGCGCAAATGCTTGATGATTATCAATTAATTTTAAACGTCCGAAGAATTGTCCGACTCTTTGATAATTTAAATCAACTAATTCTCTGGTCGTTAATCGCACGCATATATATAAATAATTATATATATAAACCACGGATATTCCGGTCTAACTGCGCAGCGTTTATTTTGTCGACGATTTCGCACGAGCTTTGAGCAGAGGGAGAAAATTGCTTGCTCCGAACACTTGGATGTTGACAAGCGCTTGTTATAAGGCTTGTTTGCTCCAAACACTTCTTGTTGACAAGTGCTTGCTTGCTCCAAACACTTCTTGTTGACAAGTGCTTGCTTGCTGCAAACACTTCTTGTTGACAAGTGCTTGCTTGCTCCAAACACTTCTTGTTGACAAGTGTTTGTTTGCTCCAAACGCTTCTTTGTTAACAAGTGATTGCTTGCTCCAAACACTCAGACTTGCTTGCTCCAAACACTCGTGTGTTGGCAAGTGCTTGCCAGACTTGCTTGCTCCAAACATTCGGGTGTTGACAAGTGCTTGTCATTCTTGTATGTACCAAACTCTCCCCTGTGTTTTGACAAGCGCTTGTCAGATTTGTCGCCCACAAGCAATGTGCCGCATGGACGGTAAGCTTGACAGGCTTGGCGGCAGTGGCCAATGGCTGTCAAAAATAAAGGCCAGTAAACAATGGCCGGCAATCACCATTATCGTGCGGGGAACAGGATTAGGATTTAGGATTTACTTCATCGCAATTTTGAAGGTAAAATCTCGAGATAATGGTCGGATATAGCAGGGACGAAGACATGGTTCTAGGATATCTAGATAATTTTCTCAGGGATCCAGAACCATTTCACTACAGTTAAATAACTTGTTTTTAAAATATCTAGAAACTATCTCGCATATCTAACGTTAGTTATTTCAGTTGTACTGTTTATTTCTAGAAAATACAGAGCTTTTCTTTCGTTTTGTGCATATTTCATGTTTTACATAAGCCGACATCATATTATCTGTACATTTTTTCCATCAATGTTCTAAATTGATCTCAATATTTTATATACCCATTTCACTATGCTAGAAATTCAAAATGTTCAATCTAATTTTGCACTGCAATTTCACCATTAGTTTAATTTAATTTCATACCTTCACATTGAGCATTCTTTAGTTTCTATGTACTTAATTTATCTGGGACTACGATTGAACGAGGAAACTCTACGGAGTTTGAGTTTAATGTTCTATTAACTTTTGCACACAACGTATTTCTTGGAACTTTTCTACACCGACGCTCTAATATTTATTTCCTTGTAGATTACTGTAAATTTAACATCTCTAAATGTGCTTTACTTCGCTCCTTGATGCTTCGACTCACTAGTTGCAATAAATTAATGTTTATATCAATTATTCTAACACAGAGAAGAGCTCCCAGTATTACCTGTCAAACGTGAAGATACACTCACTGAAATTGTTGAGGCTTTGTCCTAATTAGCGATGCACTTTTTATCCTTATGTGGGTCATTCTGAGCTTTAAAAAGCATAAGAGAACATCAGTGCTACATCTGCTCTCGGCTCATGCTGCGTACAAGAAATTACGACAAAATTTGGACAATATTACCCATTCATTTTTTGAGTGTAGGATCAGCCCCGATGCTCTCTCCTGAATAATTAATAAAGATAGCAATGTTCTCGTGATACAATTCTTTGATTGAGACGACAGCTCATGAAAACTTATTCTATTTGTTGGCTAGCAATTCCTGGGTTGTGATGGTAATGCTGGGAGCTGGCAAATCCTAATATATTCGGGTGTACTCAGTAAAATTAATGTGTCATATTGTCCAAATATTACCATTTTATACATACCATTTTATACATACACATTACCAATACATTTTACTTCGTTTTTTCTTTTCTTCGCTTCGTGTCCGTTTGTCTGTCATCAAAAATTCAAACCTCAATTTAGAGCACTTCTGAAGATCCTAGCAACTTGAAATTTGGCGTGCATGCTTATGCTGCCTAACGATTCAAGATTTGATGATCAGAAAAAATAAGTTTATACTTAAAAATCATTAGATTAATTAACTGACTTTTGTATGGAGAGAAAATTCACGGTTGGGAATCGAGTTTTTACGTTGAACAACCAGAGTTGCCAACCCCCGAAAATGATTTGAATTGCAAACAAAAAGTAGAAAATAAATATATATAAAAAACCATTATTAACAACGACGTTTTTTTGGTGGTTACAAAACTAAAAACAATGAAATAAAGCTCATAAAAAAAACTTTTAAAACCATGTTTTAAAAACGGACAAAAAACAAACATTAACTTTTTTAGTGAGTTGTCCTAAATTTTATTCCTGACCTAAAATGTTGTCTAAAGTTTTTTTTCATGTCTTATGCTGAAAATCACAAAAAACGTTGGGCGGGCTTTAAGACACATCCATTACCCTGGTTCTATTCATAATACTTAATCTGTAGCTCCTCGTAATGTATGATATTTAGGTCTTCACAGTGCCCGCCCCAAGTTTTTTATGTTTTCTCACCATAAGATTTGAAAAAATAAACGAAGGCACAAAAAACAGAACTCTACCATATTGATACTGAAGTTAAATGAGACATATATATGTCTCGAAATGACTGGATTCTCAGTGGAAGCTTTAATGGAGCCATCATCATTGCCCTGGTTCTTGAACAACCACCATAATATCAAATGATAACAATCTAATAATTATAATGAAAATAATGAAAATAATAATAATAGTAATAATAATATAATAATCTTTATTAGTATAATGCTTCTTAGCCTCGGCATTTAGGATTATAAAATATAATCTTCGTTGAATGAAAAATTATTCTTACAGGCCTAGAAATTTTTCACTGTGAATGAATCGAATTTTAAAGCATTGGCGTCGCTTCCACATCGTAGCCCTTTAGGCACTTCTGTCCTTTTGCCCTTTTGCGAGCATAAAGGGCCTTCTGGCTTTTTGACCCTTAATTTTGTCTTTCCGCCATCTTGGCCTTCTCCACTTTTTGTGCTATTCGGCATATTTTGACTCATTTAGCCCCATTTTCTAAATTGAGCTTATTCTGGCCATCAAGTAATAACCATTATAGTCACTTGGCTATTTAGATATATAGTCATTTTGGGCTAAAGGCCCCTTTGTCTAACCTAACCTAACCTGACCTAACCTGACCTAACCTGACCTAACCTAACCTGACCTAACCTGACCTAACCTAACCTGACCTAACCTAGCCTAACCTAACCTGACCTAACCTAGCCTAACCTAACCAAACCTGCTATTTAGATATATAGTCATTTTGGGCTAACATAACATAACATAACATAACATAACATAACATAACATAACATAACATAACATAACATAACATAACATAACATAACATAACATAACATAACATAACATAACATAACATAACATAACATAACATAACATAACATAACATAACATAACATAACATAACATAACATAACATAACATAACATAACATAACATAACATAACATAACATAACATAACATAACATAACATAACATAACATAACATAACATAACATAACATAACATAACATAACATAACATAACATAACATAACATAACATAACATAACATAACATAACATAACATAACATAACATAACATAACATAACATAACATAACATAACATAACATAACATAACATAACATAACATAACATAACATAACATAACATAACATAACATAACATAACATAACATAACATAACATAACATAACATAACATAACATAACATAACATAACATAACATAACATAACATAACANCAGGGCTGTGGCACCACTCAAGGTCAACGGTAGAAAAGCTGCCAAAGGCGGCTTTCTTCCTTTTTCTTTATTGCTACGATTAAATTCGAGGAAGAAACAATCCAAAGATCAAATAGAGCTTTCGACATGTTAAAAGCAAACAGCCTAAAACTCCGAGCTCTAATTAGATTGTTTTCGTTCCTCAAACGAAAATTTTTATTTTTTAATATATAATTTTCTTTCAAAATTGTTTATTCTGTCAATTGATTCATGCATTGCCTCCGACATCACACAAGTGTGCTAAATTTCAGATCAATTGGACAGGTAAAAGTGTGTCAAATATGAGTTAGGTAAGATTTGTAGCTAACAAAATTATTATTTCAATTTTTCAATATTGAAAAAAAAATTCATTTGTAAAATCATTTATTTTATCAGTTGATTCATGCATTGTCTCCAACTTTACAAAAGTGTGCAAAATTTCACTTCGATAGGATAAGTATAGAAGTATGTTAAATTTCGACTATAAGATTTGTAGCAGACAGACAGACAAACAGACAAACAAACAAGAAGTGAAGTTAAAGAGAAGTGTTGTAAAAATTAACGCAGAATGAGGGTTAGAACTTTATAATTCTAACGAATCAATATGTTGACCAGATTTCCAGACATGTCCTGTTAAACTGCGCTGCACTCTCAGTGAAATACTTGCAGTGCAGCAGCTCTGCACTCTCAGTGAAATACTTGCAGTGCAGCAGCTCTGCAATGCAAACTTTACCAATTAGAAAAGTTGGCAAGACGTGAACACGATGTTCTCAGAGACCTAATAGCTCAGACTTCAGTTCCTTTGAGTTATTTAACAAGTCAAGTAATTTTTGAGAGATAAATGTTGAGTTTGTGACTTGTCGCTGAGTCGTTAGCAACAGTCCTAATCAGACTCTTTAATTAGTCGCTAACAACAGTAGTCATCAGACCCTTTAATTAGTCGCTAACAACCGTAGTCATCAGACCCCTTAATTAGTCGTTAACAAGCGTACTCAACAGACACATTAATTAATATTCTAATTAATGATCTTATTCGGTTAATTCGACCTGTGATGTTTAAAGGTGAAGTTTCAGGTTTCAGCAAATTGGCAGTTTTAGTTTACGGCTGAATTCACGACAATTTCTTTTCATTTTATTGATAAAAATTGAATAATATAATTATGACCAATAGAGGTACCACAATAAACATATCTAACCAAAATGCAACAAATAAATAATGTGTAACAATGGTATAATAAATACTGCATAATAAAGGTATAATGTATAATGCATACCGCATAGTAAATATATAATGTATACTGCACAATAAATGTATAATTTATTATGCATAATAAATGCATCGAATGAATTAAATTCCACATCAATGTATTATATAGAAAATGAAGTAAAACAGAAATGAACGATTATAAGGTTATCGAGGATTGGGCATTCATAACAATTTTTGCTCGCAGACGAGTGCATCCCAAGCGTGTATTGGCTCGTTAATTCTGGTTAAGAAGTGCAGTAAAGAAATAATACCAACATAATTGTTGTCAACAAAAGAACAGCACATAATAGCCTTATTCTCATAATTATAATTAGGCTATTAACTATTATCATAATTATATTATAATCATAATTTTAATATTATAATTATATTATATAGCCCAATTATAATATTATCAAATTATTTATAATAATTAAAGCCTACTAATGGACATGATGCAAATTAACTTGTATCAAAGAGACGTACGAATGACCGTAGCTTTGCAATGTCAAGGGGCCGACAACAGACAGAAATATGAGACAGTCTGATACCAAGAATTGAAGTTCAATTTTTTAGCGCATTTTCTCATTTATGGAAAAAATGCACTATTGTGCTCGCCATGTCCGTCTGTCTGTCCGTCTGTCTGTCCGTGACCTCAAGTTTTCGTCGACGAGAAAATGCGCTCTCTGTCACTCACTGCAGTGAGTACTGAGTTATATTTTTTTCAATTATATCGTCCCGAGAAGCTGTTACGGTCAATATGATACATAACATAACAGAGAAACACTTAATAATTTGCTGTTATAATTATATAATAATTGTGTGTTAACAATGTTGAAATCGGTAATGTATTTATATTACATAATAATTTCATAAAATAAAATGATATAAAATAATGTAAGTCATTACAATGTTTTGGTCTGTAAATAATTTGGGTAATTTTGTTGAACATAATCTCCAGTGTGATTATCACTCGATGATTACTTGAAATACGCTCGGCATCTGTAAAACATTTTGTGCTAAAATATACGAATTCAATACTAGCATCAACAATATTAATTCTAATAACTACAAATTCTGCACTAATATCATACACAGTCCGAACCAACGTCGTTTCCTGGGCACAGAAAGCGAGGCCTTGAAACGAGTCTGCCATTGAAGGTCGCGGCCTTTGACATGTTGTGTTGATATGTTGACGTCGTGTAGATATCAACAGTGACGTATGGATGACGCGTATTTGTCAACACTGACGTGTAGGAGTCTTGGCCTGACCGTAATTCTCCTTGTAGATATCCTGATGAGAGTCCTGGACGGCTGTTAAGATACCGATGAGTAGCGGATGCCCGGTCAGTTCTTGTGAAGCTGAAATTCTGGCCTGCAATTCCGGGATTTGTAAAGGGAAATGCAGCGGCCATCTTGGTCCTGCATCAATAGGCAAATGCATTACAGGAGACATGTAAATGTTTTTATTATTCTAACTAGATTAATCGATAAATATGCATCAAAATTCGATAAATATGTATCAATTATAAAATAAGCTTTCGGCTATTAAAAACACCGGAAAAGCCTCTGAAAAATCTAACCAAACATTCTGAAAAATCACGAATATTATTCTGATATTGATTTATTGAATGAAGCTTTGGTTAATAATATTCGTATATTACTATTATTTTAAGTAATGCATATTTTTGGGTGATTTTCCTCATATTTGTCTGATAAATTCAACGTTCTTCGTCTGTTAAATGGAATATTTTATGCGGAACTATCAATTAATGAACATGTTGAGGACAACGACTTCAATGCCATTTGATTAATCCAGCAATGGCTGATTGTTAGTGACATCAGTAGAGGCAATTTGAGGCACGACAAGGCAGTTATGGTCGCGAGTAATAGTCTTGTAACGCACGGTCAGGCTCTGAAGTTTAAGCTGCCATTATACTAACGAACGATGCGTGTTCGTAGCCATTATACTAACGAACGATGCGTGTTCGTAGCCATCCTGTGGATTGGTGCTTTCAGTATCTGTTACAGTGTTTCACCGCCTTTCTAGTATAGCCACCGCCTCGAGGCTCAAACGAAATTGGAAGATATCACAGTTTAGTGCATGGTAGCTAATGGTAGCATGGTGCTTAATTGTTAATGAGTTTTTAACTAATTATTATTGAATATGTTTCTAAAAGTCATGATATTTGTGCATATTCAAATATAAATCCAGGATAAATTATAGCAGGATAATTGGATTTCCATTTTTCATGCCAATGGTTCAAATTAGACTTTGAAAGGCAAGAAGATTTTCCGGTAAAGAAACACGGCTCGAATGGCCGCTTTGTAGACGATTGCCAGGTACTTAGATTTTTCCGGAGCGAATCGTAATGAAGTCTAGAGACCGGTATTGAATTCGCCTAGCCATTTTGCTTCAGACTCACCATCAGTCATGAAACTCTTCTTTAATAAGCTCAACATGTTTCCTGAAGACTAGGTTAATTACGCGAAAAATCATTCCTTTCGTAACAAAGAACGCCACGCACGGATTTGAAATGACGCGAAAACTTTCATAATATCCATGGAATGGAGAAATTAGTTATATCAACATTGCAGAATTTAAAATAGATGTTGAACTTTGAATGCCATGCATGAACTTCATTAACTCGTATAAGTTGAGGCGAAGGTTATTAAATTCACGTGAAAATCTATCTTCGAATTAATAAAAAATAAATTATAAGTAAAGTTCAGAGCAGGGTTTGAGCAGTGCCTGTGCCAAGCAAGGCAAGCAAGACGCAGCATGAGAGCTGGTATGGGGCAGGAATGCCACGTTTGAAGACATCTCTAAAAACTGACATCCATTTGATGTTGCAACCCAACCGTTTCAGTATGGGTTTCGAAAAAAAATCACGGTGTACATTTTCTACAACTGTGTTAAGTTGTACGTAATTATTGTTCCAGCCTGCTCAGGGTTCAGGGTTCTGCTCCGAATTGGATTGGAGGAATAGCGGGATGAATGAAAATGTGTATATAAATTAGAGAATATGTGGTAAAAGAAGGTTGCATATATAGGGGTACAATTAAGTGATATAGCTGTTTTCTTCTAATATTTTGACGAATGAAAAATTAATCTAATGCAAATAAGACAAACAAATGTACAATCGTTGATCACTCCGGATGTAGAGTAGAAGAAGGGCGATGAAGTATAAGAAATATGACAGATTATAATAAACGTATGAATTTATTACTGGCAATCAGGAATAAAATGCCATGAAAAAAATGCCAAGTGAAGTAAAATAAACAAAAATCAAATAGATAGGAGATATTGAGAAAAATGATATAGAGTTGTGACTAATAGACTTAATTTAGCAGGGGAGAGAAATTCAGATAAACGATCTTGGTGAATTTACTTTGACTATATACGCACAAAAGACGTCGGGATCATTGAGGCCGGGAAAATAAATGTTGCAGAATTAGAGGACTTGGTGCAGCAAGTGCCAGGAGTGCCAGTTTAGTGCCATTTAGTGGCACCGAGCGCTGGCAATTAGCGGCCTCATTAGGCCCAAAAATGAACCTTGACCTCAGCACCCTCCACCCTCCTCCTGTCTGCTCTCATGAGATCAACAGGAATTTATTTTTAAATCCTGTTGACTATTCCCGGCAGAATCAGACTTTCTTTTCCAAATTCTGGAATTATAGTTTTGTAAATCGTCCAGTTCTCATCTGCGTGATCTTCAATATATTCATCATCTCTTTTCTTATCTTCTCATTTATCTTCCTTTTTATGTATTTGTCTTCCGTGTACTTATTTTATGCTATATTTTATCACTTCACACATGTGCTTAATACCTCTGATAAGTTACTAAATAAAATTACCAAATACTTGTAATTTGAACTTAACTTCCAGCATGAAGAAGTAAATACGTTGATAATATTAAGCATAATATAATATTGCGATAATATTATATTATGCTCGATAATATTTCGATTACAGATAAATAACCAATCAATCATACATTCATATAATATTAATTCATGAATCGACTCCATGAACGTGTTGACTATTGGAACATTTAAACCAACGTAGTTAAAAAAAATAAATAATAATGGTATCCGCATAACGCGAGGTCAATGATGACAGATAAAGATTATCAATCAATGTCTGTGCAGTGAAAAATTAGTGAAGTTGCATGAAAGATCCTGCCGTATTTTCTTAAAATTCTTAAGCTATTGACGTTTCTTCCTTGATTTTTTTTCTTCCTTCCTTCCTCCGAAGTTTTTATTATAATTTCCCGTGGATGCAACGACAAAGAGAATCATTAATATATTGTCGTATTTCGTACATCGCATAGCGGGAAACAATATCGCTTATATAATATCATCATTGAGTCGAGGGAAAACATCGCTGCATCATTCCACAATTGTTGCAAGGGAAAATATTGTCGGGATGAATATGAATTTCTTTGAACACGAATGCAATGCTGTTCAACATTCTCAAGGCGAGATACAACTTTCTTTTAAATAACTTGGTGATTTCCAGGAATATCGTTGTCATTCAATTCTACTCCTCTGTTTAATAATTACAGTCTCAAAATATTCAAGCCATTGCATTACATGAATGTTTTTAGCAACAGTTTTAAATTTGGGTCAACTGCGCCATTGACCGGATCTTAATTATTTTTTCTTAGAAGTTGCATTTTACATCATGAATATTCTGCTGGAGCTTGCAAGAATTTTCGCACCATGAATAGCACTGCTTAATTCAGAACTTCAATGCTCAGACATTACTCACTGCCGAGTGCTCGATGCGTAAGCCTGCATCTTAAACCCATGCATGAATCATGGATGGTTTATCGGTGGCCGATGAGTGGCCGCCATTCAATCGGCGGTAGATGGCAATAAATTAATATCAAGATAGCTTCGTAAAGACTCCCCAAGATGCAAGAAAGCTCTTCACTTAGTAGGATTAAAGCGCTACATGTACATGGACGAAATGATGAGGTCCGAGGACGCTTACAAATAAATGTTGTGTGAACTGAAATTTCTGCTTCAGAGATAAAAAGTATTTTGATTATTTGAATCCCATTCTTTACAAAATTATTTTTATCGTTAGTTTTATTGCATACATCATTATCATCTTTGATATGAGATGCATCATTGTCATAAGTGGTATCGAAGAAGTTTATGTCATGATGACGGATTACACTTCAGAATAAAACTCAAAAATATAAAATGTATATAAATATGGTCGAATGTGAGGAATAAGAAAAGTACTTAAGCTATACAAGTTACCATTCCGGGCACATAATCAGGGAGTTTGCTAAAATCTGTTACTTTCATCCAAGCGCGGTACGCTGCATCATATTGACGAGGTTATAGTGGACAATAAAGACTCAATTCAATTGAGAATTAATGAACTATAATAATAAACAAAACAACCGAACAGTAATCAAATGAACAAAGAACTAAATATATCTATAAATTCACGACATTTACTTAAGCACCACTGAATTTACTCACGCATTATAATCACAACTATTACCCGACTTATTGCAACCACGCGCCTCAGTGATGTATTCAACAATGATATATTCATGGACGAAGTCATATCCGTTTGTGAATCAAAACTAAACAAACAAATTACAGTACACGAATTTTTTAACAATTCCAAACAATAATATTATCGTGATCAAACGTACGTACGAGCCTCCTAAACTGATCTACAGCGTCGAGAATAAACTGCGTTCTTTTTGTTCGTTTGCCGCATGGACAGTTACATATATAGTATGGGAATTTATAGTATGGTTATATATAGTATGGCGATTATATGCTTTATTTTATGCATATATTTGAGTGGAAGAACCTTCTTGATTCTCTGATGTCAATAATTTTTTATTTTAATTCTGATATTTATTGCCATTATTTTTCAAAAATTTGTTCCATAAATTGTTTTCGGCCATTTTATCATTTTCTTCATTTAGCTTTTTTCTTCATTTATTGTATTTTCAGTTCACCATACTAACACTTTATCATATTATCAGTTCATCATACTATCATTTTACCATAGAATCATTTCACCATACTATCACTTCACCATACTATCACTTCACCATACTATCACTTCACCATACTATCACTTCACCATAGAATCATTTCACAATACTATCACTTCACCATACTATCACTTCAT
>NW_025937674.1:0-608 GCF_000764305.2 Hyalella azteca | reverse complement strand
CTTGTACATGTTATGGGATTATTAGGGATGTATATCTGAAAGTAAGAAGTAATTTGCTCAGCTATTGACCCACCTTTGTAAGTATTCTCCAATGCTCCCGACGCAAGACAAACAGATCCCTATAAAAACAAACTAATAGAGCTCGTCTCCCACAATACCAGGCAATAAGTCCAGCAGCTATCTCAATCAATCGTCAGTTACGGAAAGATCAGTGAACGTAAGTACTTACGCTCTATTTTCTTGTCTATGATTGGTGGATTTTTCTTGAAAGGCCCACAATGATTGGCTGATGAACTTACGATCTCTTGACTTTTTTTTTGAAAGTACGGGCCCCATATATGCAAGTTCACGACAGAAGGCTGTTGTAACGGCGCCTCGCTGTATGACGGAGTAGCCCCTGCAATGACGAGCAGCTCAACGAAACCCACGGATGTGCGCAGCCGCAAATCAGTACCGTAACATGTAAACTTCAAGTAATACCGTAACATGTAAACTTCATTAATACGGTAACTTTTAAACTTCAAGACACTTTTCGTTCTGAGCTCTACTGTAGCTGCTAAACTGACTTATTCAAGGCTGATATTTGTCACACCTTGTGTACATCTCGA
>NW_025937673.1:0-2242 GCF_000764305.2 Hyalella azteca | reverse complement strand
ATAAAATTACTAACTTCTAACTTATAAATTCAACTTCTGATTGAATCGGAATCCTTTTCTTTATATAATCATCCTTACAGTAGAAGCGAGCACGACGCAGTTAGTAGTTTACCCACTCTGAAATGAGAAGAAAACGCGGATGCTTACAAGGTATACAGGTCATGTACAGACGTACGAATAACTGCTCTCATTCAATGAGCATCGCCGAATATATGTGAAAATATTATAACTGCTACTAAATATTTAGACAGCATTCACTCGTTCCAAACATCCACGAATGACATTAGTTAAGTTTACGGTTCTTGAATGAAAAAACAGAAAAACTGCTAAGTTTAAACAAAACTAAGATTTAGTTTTGAATAATTTTAAATAGTTTCAAATTTCCGGGTCATGGTCTCATTACTTGCTCTGTGCCTTGTGTAGTTTGGGCAGTGGTGGGCACAGCTAACCTAAAAGTTAGCTTCGATAACGCTAAACCGATAAATCACCGAAAAATGTAGCGGAATTCGCCGCTAACCGCTAATTTTTAATATATAAATTTAGATTTGGCTTAATTTGGGGGGGGGCAACTCTGAAAAAAGGCCTATAGAGTTGAACTTTAAGCCTTAAAAAGGAGCTTTCCAAAAAGATGTAGCATGCTAAGATCAGATGATGATCAAGATGTACGTAACATAAATAATTAAATGAACAAATGAAATTAGGCAGTAGTTGACATTCAACATACAGTTTATTAAACGAATAAGAAATATTAAGGTTACACCAGGGTTACACACTCCTTTTACTCTGGCTTGCTCTTCGCCTTCATCTCCTCGAGGTGATGATTGTTGCCCTTCATGAACATCAGCCTCTCAAAGTTGGCATCTGACAGGGTGGCTCTCTTGGCACTCAAGATGTCCATGCCTATGGAAAACAGGCGCTCAACTGCAGCACTGGATGGGATGGCTGTGTTGTACTTAACGAAAAGGTTCATCAACACCTGCTCTCCCAAGAAGGCAATGTCAGTCAATTCCTCCTTCGAGCTGCTTTCCAGCCAGGACTTCACCAAATTCTGTGCCTTGGACTTCAGTGACCCGTGGCTCCTCCTGCATTCCATGGGCTGAGTAATGCTGCTGAAGAAGTCATCTTCCACATCCTCGTCATTGCTGGTGGTGCTGCTGCCCTCCTCAACGGTCTCCCTCAGGGCTGTCTCCACGGCGGTCTCCATGGCCTTCTGTACCCTGCTGAGATGGCTGTGATTATGCTTTTCCAGCCANGTGACGAGATACTAAATTCTATTCCTTTCACTTACGACCCGAGTAAATAATAAATCCCGTATAAATTACTTTAATAATTTTCTGAGTTATGAATTTACATGATTTTTCTCTGAGAGTATCGACATATGATCTTTTTGTAAATGCTGTATATTCTATACCCAATATAGAACGTGTGGAAAGAATTTGCACTTGCTCGGCGTTTTATGAACCAAGATTCGCGAATTTTGTCTCCAATGACCTTTTACCGAATCGAGCTTTAACTTTCCACGTCCGATCTAACTTTGTGCTTTACTTGACCACCGTTTTTTAATTCTTCAGAATTTACGGGTGGAACAGACGCGTGAGCGAGCTGCGGCTCCGTTGCCCCTTCACCTACGTTGAAGAGGGGCCACTACTTCATTTCATTTCACTCAGGCAGCATAGAGCCATTTATTGAAAGTGATGGCAATATCCGTCATCTTGTGGTTTTTCAGTAAATTAAAGATTGCTTCAGCCATGGTTTCACTCATAGTTTGCTTGCCTTCGAATTTATTTGCTAAATGCTCGTTCACCAAAGTTTTGTTCAAAGTTTAAAAAAAATATTCACACAACAGAGTATTATTAAAAAAACTGAAAAAGAAATTTGCGTTGAAGACGAATTCGCGTAGTGAAATCAGAAAGTAAGACTGGATGATTGATGTCTTGGACTACCAACCTTTATTTTATAATATTTATTAATCCAGATCCATAATTACAAACATCATAATTATTCATTTAAATTCTTGCGCAACATCCAGTGATTACATTGAAAATTTTTTTGAAAGAACCAATACATTTCAGAAGCTCGAGATGTTAGAGAGAAACACACATCTGGGCAGTTGCGCGGCAGCGAAGACTGCCGCGCATGCCCCGGAACAGTCTTCGCTCTAGCCACAATGGTGCAGGAAGTACCGAGAATGTGTGGTGCAGTGAACACGAAAGAATTCGGTTAATTTTGGATAAAATTGGAG
>NW_025937672.1:0-1514 GCF_000764305.2 Hyalella azteca | reverse complement strand
GCTAGTACTGTCCCCGTGTACAGGCACCATGTTACCTTGAGCATACTTGCAGAATGGTCACCAAGCGGCCGACATTTACCAAATCTACTTGCCGCCTGTATTGTCCCCGTGTACAAGCACCTTGAGCTTATTTGCCGGATAGTCACCAAGCGGTCGACATATGATAAATCTACTTGCCGCCTGTACTGTCCCCGTGTACAGGCACCTTAACGAACCTCGCGTCTGGCAAGCAACAAGTGCCTTCTACATGGAGCTACCTCAACTGCAAAAATGTTTAGTTGAGGTAGAAATAATCGTAGTCAATTTACTCAAAAATGGTATCATTTTTTCTAAAATTTTGATCAAAACTATTGTGCGTTTTCGCTATTTTGTGATTATTTTGATTAAGAGCTATTATTCTTAGCCATACCATTATTCTCAACTTCAACACTTGTTGATTTGAATTTCCTTGAACATAATTTTTGTCTACGAACAAACCTTCAGAATGTAAACAATAGTTGACATAACTTCCCTGGCTTTCGCTTCACTTTAGTAAGCTTTTTGTTACAAAATAATCTTTCTGTGTATGTGCAGTCGTATCCTCCCATTGACCGAGTACGCCGAATATCTCACCACTTCGGATGTAAGGCCGACAATTGCATCCCCAATAAGAGTTACTGTCAGGGCAGGCCCTCAAGACCGTTGCAGGAAGGAGGGACAAGGCGAACAAGTTTTATTACTTTACTAAGAAAATGAATAAATGCCTTAAAACTGAAAGTTGCGGGTACACAATAGCACTGTGCGTGCTTAGTCATTACGTTAGTCTACACTAAATCCAAACTTAACGGATACGGAATTAACAGAAAAAGTCTAAGCTTCGTGTCGGCTCCTCCTTAGTCCATCCACGGAAAGATCGTACACACGCAGCGCCCAACTCAACTTGAGGTTTGACAGCCCAACAGAGCGGACGGACGCTGACGCGACGGTGCTGGCCCGCGAAGAACTAGCTGGCTCTATCAGCTTTGAAAGAAAACAACAAAGGCTCCGAAGGTAACGTGGTCAGCGCCACCGAGCAGGCCCACCGGCGTACCTTAAACAAAAGGGACGTAGTCAGCATCAGGCTACAGGTGCTGCCGCGCTAGGGAGTTAAAGCGAGCAGACTGTTGGGGCACTGACAAAATATAGACTAATAGGAAAGTATGACTGACTAGCGATATGACTAGCTGGCAGACGGATCGTTTAGTCAGACCTTGAATCTCACAACTTACATCTAATTCACATCCGTAATTGCACCCCACCTAAACCAATGAAACACAAGTGACACAATTCCCGTATAGTATGACAAAGACAAAAATTTACAGGTATTAATTCTCATGAACCAGCTTACCGGTGCATACCGCAGTACAGCAAAGCAATGCTGACTGGTAACGAAGAGCGTACACCAATGAAACACAAGTGACACAATTCCCGTATAGTATGACAAAGACAAAAATTTACAGGTATTAATTCTCATGAACCAGCTTACCGGTGCATAC
>NW_025937671.1:0-720 GCF_000764305.2 Hyalella azteca | reverse complement strand
AAATCAAAAAAATCAAAAAAATCAAAAAAATCATGATTTTTTTATAAAAAAATCAAGTGATTTAATCACATGATTTAATCATTTTGATTTAATCACTGCCAACCCTGATCTAAAATAAACTGAATCTAACAAATCACTGGTTTATCGCTATGTATAATGACACCTGTTCAGTAATAAATAAGGATATCCTTTTTTCATCTGCCATTTCCAAATATTGTCTGTGAAATAATCATTTTGCTAGCTAACAATTTTAGGAGAGTTTGGCCTGATATTCCACATTGATTACTGATTAGGTAACCAGATGATATCTATCTTTAACCTAACCAAACAAATTTTTAAGTACCTAATTATAACAGTGCTAAGGCCGCTTACAGTTACAGATATAGGGTAAACGCGGTATATTCTGACAGCGTGGGTAATTCCGTCACCTCTTTAGTTTTTCCTTTATATTAAGCTTTGTTTTAGTTCCATGCGTTCGTTGATGGTTGAAATGGTGACATCATACATTTGCATGTCAAACTACTGCCAAAACACTAGGTCTTGGCCATCTAGCAGGAAAATATTGAGATCCAAAGAGAGACAATGCGCGCTACCCAGTGAGATCATCGAAAAATGTGTCAAATTTGACAGTTTACCTTGCTCTACCAAATAGTGAATAATTGTTTGTATAGGAAGAATATTATGGTTTGAGACTTTTAAATACGTCTGTGAATATATTAG
>NW_025937670.1:0-7979 GCF_000764305.2 Hyalella azteca | reverse complement strand
GTAGAAAACATGCTTAAAAGAATTTTAATGAGTTGATCACTTAGATAGTGTCGCCGTTCGCGCTGTTGGCAAGGCTCACTTTACGCATATTTGTAATACAAAGAATTTTTGAATCAGGCTAATTTATAATGTAAAGCTCAGCTTTGTTGCTTGAGGGAGTTTGCGACGCTTGCTGAAGTGTTGAAAAGGTTAAATTATAGCATATCTACTATCAAAATGTAATGGCAACCGTTCTAGCACGCCTCTCGGAGCTGTTAGTGCCAACTCTTTGCCTAATAACCGTTATTGCACGTCTCTCGACGCTGTTAGTGTCACCTCTCTATCTAACAACCGTTATTGCACTCGTAAAAAATATTAACTCCTGGCTTATGCGAAGCAATAGGACACAGTATGTAGTTTATTGCTAATATCTTTGGCATTTAAAAATGAAGAATTTTTGTTAAGGTTATTTCTCGCATTGTATTTTTAATTTTAGATTCTCGCTCATATATATAGGCTGGCAGATGCCATGTAAAATCGCGATGAATATTCAAAAAATAGTTCGTATTCGTTACATGTTTTGAGATTTTGAAGCAAGATTATAGGAATGCCTCAAAGCTGTTCATTTGTTTGTTTATGAATGTTCGATTATGAAGTTTTTTTTCAAATCTGTTTATTAATTGGTTATAATTACAGCTGAATTTTACTTTCAATCAAATACGGATATATGAGTGTTTAGACCATAGTTCATTCTTCTCGATTTGTATCGTTTCGTGCAGTTTAATATTGTCCGATTAAAATTTTTAAATTGAAAAATGATTTTTAAATGATGAATGATTTGTTTCATTTTTAATTCCATTAATGTAATAAATATCACAGTTTGTAGGACGTGTTGCTGAAAAGAGATATTATTATTTCGATTGCTATTTAATATACGGCTAATTCGTGAACAGGTATGCAGTTCAACGTCTTTATTTCGGCTGATCGATGGTGGTATTAATTTAACTATTCACGGTTGATTGCCGTTGGCGCAATATTGATTATAAGTTGAAATATTGTTAAATAAGTTGAGCAGTCATTCACCACTGTCTCGTGATATTATCATATATGTGTCTAAATTCCCACAGGTGCTTTTCATAGTTACTCGCACTTGGTTCATTGTATAGACGACATCATGAGCCTATTGAATACGATATAAATCAGAACATTAAAATTAATTGAAAACTCCTTCATTTATCTAACGAAATAGATTGTGATTGTCCCTGGCTCAGAACGAATAGCGGCTTTTCATTGTTAATTTAAATCTCAATTGCGAAATTTAGAGAATGACTCATTTCATGTACGAGCTCAAAGTTTATAAGGTACCAGACTATTATAGCTTACCATATCTTCACGATAATGACTTCACAATGTTCGTGTTGTCGCCTGTTGCTTGACGCCTAATTTTTGGCCCCTGCTGTAAACAGCTGGGCCCAGGATGAAAGCCGCGTTTACATTACAGGTATATGGTATGTACATGATTTACCCATGTTCTTGACGCGTAGGCCCTCGTAGCGTTTAGTAGGCCGTAGGCCTGTCGCCTATTCTTAACATCGAAGAAAATTCACAGTATTTTGCGGTTTCTAACTCGCAACTCACTGCTACAATTCTGCTGTACTTAGCCGCCCGGCCTCCCGCCGATTCTGACCAGAAACTGGCACAGGACTGGGATCCAATCCGCGCCTCTCTGCGCCTATCATGGTACTCTGAACTGTAACCACTGGGCCGCCCTGTTATCTGGGCCACATGTGGAAGCTGTCACTTCCACATGAGGCCAATATTGTTACGCCACCTTGAGCCAATATGGGCTCCTTCAAAAATTGTTACTAGGGTCGTATCCGTACGGAGTACACTTTTCGTGTTGTGAGGTCTCGTACTCCTCCACGCTCGAGTATATTTGTTGGCATCTCAGTGCGGCTCGTACCCGTATCATTTGCTGTCCACTTTTTGTCATTCTCGGCAGTATATTAGGGCTTGTACCCCTCTATAGTATCTGCGACTGGTTGCAAAGAAACCGCATTCGTGAGGCCGCATGATTGTAGATATGCACTTCATCAAACGACATTAACCTTCGATTGTGAACTCGGCATAAAATGTAGGATCTCACCAAACTCCGGTACTATGTAAATTGTGCATTTTCACAGTGAATGTAATAATTTCGGGTATACGTTTTTTATCGTCACAGCAACCGATGGCTTCCACAAACGAACTCAAATCTCCACTAAAATCGGAAAATATGTTTATAATACAACGGCGTTATGCGAGTTCAGTCGTTTATGAATATAGTCATCAACCGATAACTCTCCTGAATGAGGTTGAATATTCCACTTATCCCAGAAAATTTGTCAATTTTTTTCAAATCAGAAGTGTTTGTAGTAATTTAAGATGTGAGGAGTTAGTTGTGTCTGAATTAAATAATTTACAGATAGCTGACGTAAACGAATTTAGGATCTCCCACAAACTCGTGAAATATTTGTATTATACAACTGCGTTGCGACAGCAATAATTGAGGTATGTGGTTTGTCGTGTTATAATTAATCGATAGCTTCTGCAGGTGAACTTTGATCTCCACTAAACTAGAAAAATATGTTTACTTATCACCTGCGTACTGCGCAGTGATTGTAATTATTTCAAGTATGTCGGTTAGTCCTTTCCAAATTGCGTAATTAACATCGATTTTACTCAGATGAACTTGGATCTTTTTAAAACTCGAAAAATATTTAATTTTACAACTGCGAAGTAGTTATAAAACTCATGTATGTGTGTCGTTTCTGAATTAACCGATACCTGCCCAAATGAAGTTTAAAATTCAGCAAACTCGAGAAATATGTCGTTTCGCAACTGCGGATTGACCAAAAAAAATTCATATATATAGGATCAATCTTTTATTAGTTGATTAAATAAGTGAATAGCTAAAACGGGGAAAATCAATATGGATTTCAACCAAACTTGAGACAAGTTAATTTTCCTGCTTCATCGTAGCTGCGAATACGTCAACTATTTGGGCTCAGTCGTTTCTGAATAAGGTAATTAACCGATAAATATCTTAAATGGAAGAGAAATAAATTAATTTTTAACCTGCGTTGTAAATATTTTAAAACAAGGTATGTGAATTTAGTAGTTTCTGCATGAAGTAATTAGCTGGAAACAGGCAGAAATGAATTTAAGTCTTCTTCAAATTGAAAAATAACAATTTTACAACTGCATAATGGCAGTGAAAAATTGAATAATGCGATTTTTTATCGGTACGCAATCATGTAGAGAGACATTCGTGCATGCGTCTCACCCTTTGGGGAAGGCCGTGAGTTTGAAGACCGAGAGCAATGGCTTTACTTACTTGGATTACACTGACTTAATTTGGGTTTATCATGTCGTGGCTATATATAGTGGTAGGTTCAGCACTCAGGAAAAACCACGGTTACATTAAAATATTTATCATACACAAATCCCATTAAACCCATTCTTCATAAATGAGACATGTAGTACGTATTCACGCTCGAGAAATGGACACAGACAATTCACAGTCTTCCGTTCAGAGATGTTGCGTTCCACAGGACGCGTGAAGCTGTCTACCGACTACTGTCTCTTTCCTATCCGCAAAATCCTAATCTAAATTCCACCACTCTCTAAAACATTCTTACACTTATGGCACTCACTATCAATAGATTTACAGCACACGTGTATCTTGTAAAAAACGTATTTCAGATCATTAAAGTATTCTATAAACCCAGACCTCTACAATCATGGCGAGAATCGAGGATAGGACCAGGTAATGCAGGATGAGTGTCCTGTTAAACATATTGTTAATAAATTTCCGCTAGTTCGAGAATACATTTTCGCGTATTCTTTCAGCGGCTGGGGCGTATTTATTTCTTTGTAGCAAACAACCCTTTGATTTGTGTGAACCTCAGTTCACAGAATCTCATTACATATTAGAATGAACTTATTTCGATATTAAAATACTTTGGAGAACTTTTTGGTTGCCGCAAACAATTCCCTTGTGTGATATTCTGACTTATAAAGTGGAGTTAACTGAATCTTTTGACGTAGAGTAGTTCCATGGAAGGTGAAAGTTTGTCTTGTACATTAGGTACCGTCTGGTAGGTAGGCAGGAAGGTATTGTTTTCGGTGTGCACTCTGACGAACCCAGATCCATGAAGCTTCTGAAGCGTTTCGTACCGAGACTGTAGGATGAAGGACGTTGCAAATGAGAAAATTCACTAATGGAAAGTTGGATAGAATTAACTTGGATATTTCTGGCTTAATTCAATTTTAATGACAGATGTTACGATATGCGAATCATAAGTTAGGGAAATAATTAATATTACACTAATAAGAATCATTGCTGCAAGTTCTAAAAGGTTTATATAATTCACGAATGAAGCCTTGTGTTATTATTTATTTATTTGTTAGAAAAATTATTATACACAAAATTCTTGCGCTGCTGAAAGTAACGTAGAATCCAACTTAAAAATGGTGGATGAGTGGCGCAATGGGAGTGCAGGTATTGCCTTGCCCGAGGACGAGGGCGCGGGCCGACAGAGGACTTGGGATGGGCCCGTGGCCGTGGCTTCCGCAGCTCGGCTTTTGGAGACGGCGGACCAAATATCCAGGGCTCGTCTACGGTGGCTTGTGGCTTCACGCTATTCCATCGGATGCTCTTGGAACACTTCTAGATCCCGACTCCTTCCGCGTCTCAATTGCTCTTCGAGTTGGCGCAAATGTATGTGAACTAGAGGCAATGCAGCCAGCATCCTAACAGCAGTTAGAGAAAAGTTCGACGTGGGCCCGCTCCTCACTCGCGTCACAGCTCAGTGCTCTCGGAGTCGGTGTAGGCCACCATCAGAGGCGTTAAGGTCGGGGCCCTGATCATTGACATGAAACCATTCCCTGTTTTTAATTAATAAAATTAATTCCTTTTTGTTGGAATGGTGAGTGTGGGAGCCATAAATCCATTAATAACGAACTGATTTAATTCGAATTTGAAATATAAGTAGATAACATTTGTAATTTGTGGACGGAATTTTTTCAAATTTTTACATCAATAACTTTTCTATTAATACGGAAAACCTAACATCATTTTAAACTCATCCAGCCATAAATCCATAAATAATGAACGGATTTTATTCAAATTTGAAATATAAGTAGATAACATCTGTAATTTGTGGACGAAATTTTTTCAGATTCTTACATCAATAACTTTTTCATTAAAACGGAAAACCTAACTTCATTTTCAACTCACCCAGCCATAAATCCATCAATATTGGACGGATGTTATTCAAATTTGATATATAAGTAGATAATATCAGTAATTTGTGGATGGAATTATTTCAGATTTTTACATCAATGACTTTTTTATTAATACGGAAAACCTAACTTCACGTTCACCTCGCAGGTTAGGTCCTAGTCAGGTCAAGTTTCAGTATTTTGTGGCATTAGAAAAAAGTATTTGATGTAAAAATTTGAAAAAATTCCGTCCAAAAATTACAGATGTTATCTACTCATATTTCAAATTTGAATTAAATCCGTTCATTATTGATGGATTTATGGCTGGGTGAGTTGAAAATGAAGTTAGGTTTTCTGTATTAATAAAAAAGTATCTGATGTAAAAATTCGAAAATAATCCGTCCACAAATTACAGATGTTATCTACTCATATTTCAAATTTTAATGAAATCCGTTGATTATTTATGGATTTATGGCTGGGTGAGTTGAACGTCAAGTTAGGTTCTGATTCGAGTCCGCAGGCCAGACGCAGCCGAGTCCGCTGAAGTGTCCGACCGGTCTTGCACTCTAATGGTTTGGTGAATTTTTTAAAGCTTTCATTTGAAAGACATGACAATTATAGCTTGCTTATTCATAATTATAGCTTATAATTTGAAATAGCTTGCAATAAATATGGAAGTTAGATATGCGAATGAGAAATTGTTGCAATTTGAGAGAATTTTCTGATGATTATTTATCAACAAATCATGTTGCCACTTGGCAATAAGTAAATTAACAGAAATTAAATATAAAATTTCTGTCTGCAATTACTGAAAACATAATAATAAATCGCGGTGGTAACATAACAAGTCATATCGATGGGAAAAGCGCCGTTGGCAAACCGATCTTTGAGATGGCAGACGGCCTGTTATTTCATTGCTAATCGGCAATCCGCATATTGAGCTTAATTTACTATCTAATTTAGGTTTTATTACTTAATAAAAAGAGTTTCTTGGAATAAATGTGTTAGAATGTTTAATGTGTTTTAACAAAGGCTTCTAATATTCTAATAACAATTTTTGTTCGTCACCACCACCATCATTACCATTCATCGGCTCGTTTTTAAGTCCGATTCTGAACGGTGATAAATTTGAGCCTAAAGAAATTTAATGAAGAAAAAGTATTCCTGCGGACGTAGACCTTGATGATGTGAAGCCCGGCATTTATCCTGCTAATTAATGTCTGCTTAAATGAATCATTCGTTAAATTTATATTAGAATTTATTAAAAAATAATAACTACTATACAAGATTTTTTCTAGGTGTGTACAAATATTTGATGTCAATTTGACCGTATCTCAATTCCGCTACGATTTGAAAAAGGATCGCACTACAGTACCAATTTCGCCCATACATTTTGCCCATTTCATTGTGAATATTGGCTACTTTTAATTTTTTTCACTATCCACTTGGTACGAACGAATCGGTCTAGTCAAACCTCCTACTTGCAGGTGCATTTGCGCTAGGTGATATCGTAATTAGTTACTCCTCGAAAAAAGTGAGATAAAGAATATATATGAGCTGCTCAGTACTTTTGCTTATTCGTCCTGACCACTCTCGAAGTGTTGGGAATAAAATCCACTGAAAATATTTGTGTAATATTTTTGATCGCTGGCGAAGAGATTGCAACTGATTGCATCTCTCAGCAGCGTACCAATGAAGTTGACCTAAGCAGGTGTTATATGTTAATGTCGAATATGTCTACTCAGCTAAAAAGCAAGAAAATTCTGTAACACGTTTCCTGCTTCACTCCTGCCAGTCAACCGAATATTTGTTTCCATTTATATATGTATTCAATTTAAATTCTCGACTAACCAACTGAATACTGAGCTCTTTTGGAACAGAAATAATTTCCATAAGATGTCTTAACCATTTTGAAATCCACAGTGTCAAAACATCTCACACAATATAGTGATGTAGTATTTAAATAATTTTATGGAAACCTAATTTTGGATATATTTATAGAGAATTTCTACCTCGAAATCTTGTAAGCGAATTCAAGATCTAATCCATCGACCACATATGACCCACACATGTTGCCTGAACAATCACTATCCTATATGATGTATATTTGATTTAATTTCTTTAATACTTGTGTGCCTATTATTTCAGAGCAGTAATCAATGAGCTATAGGCACTTCAAATGTCTGCAAATATGTTTGGCGCTATCAAGTGAGCTATCCATTACAGTTAACATAAGGAATAATTACTCATAAATGCATCCACTACTAAAACGCATGAGTTTTGATAAAGAATTACTGTAAAATCCAAATTTTCTATGAAGTACATTTTCTATGAACTCGTCGAAAGAACTTATACGAGCGAAAACTAAACTAAGTATATACAACTAATATTCGGAATTATAATACATGAGAACCTACCTACGGGCTAATCACACAAGAAAAAATCTACAACGACCATTCCTGTTATGACATTGAAAATTATAAGTTTATTATTGTAATTTGAGACAATTATTTTAATGGTTGAACCCTATAATTTGCAATATCGGCAACGTTGTCACTCAACCCAGACATTCTAGGATGCGCGAAATGCACTAATTACGGTAAATTACCTCAGTTCTGATAGAATTTTTAGGTAAATAAGTCGGTAAATGGTGGATATGTTAACGATGATGGGGAGGGATGTCCATCATTCCATCAAGCACTGGGGGCAGGGTTGTCCATCATTCCATCAAGCAC
>NW_025937669.1:0-378 GCF_000764305.2 Hyalella azteca | reverse complement strand
CCACGTAAGCTATTAACTACTACCGCATTTGAGTTAACAAGCTAGATTTATTCTCGCAGTTCATCATCTTAAGCTATAAAAAAATCAATAGAAATAAAGTTTATAGAAGAGCAATCACACGTCACGATGTAGAGCTCGACTCAGAACCCGTTAGTTTAGACTTTAGAGTTTAGACGGACGATGTCAAAGTGACAATAGGAATAAAGTTTATAGAAGAGCAATCATACGTCACGATGTAGAGCCCGACGCAGAGCACGTTAGTTTAGACGGACGATGTCAAAGTGAAGAGGAAAACAGCATGTTGGGCAACCCGCATGACGGGACCGCCGTCAATGCTGAGTTATGTCCGTGGCAGTGAGAGGCCATTATTGTCCGGGC
>NW_025937668.1:0-93035 GCF_000764305.2 Hyalella azteca | reverse complement strand
GCAGAGAGTAGTCGGCGCAGCTGAACCAAACATTGCCAGAACACGTACAAGATGTGTATCAAACCTACGCATCCACTAGTATATTGATTTGACCAAACAATTTTATTATGTATCTATTTTTTTCCGCTGGTTCCAAATGGAACCGCTCGGCATTAATGGGTTAAGGGGTGGGATGGCAATTTTGATCTGCAGGGACATTCAAAAACAGCACTTTGATCTTCTTTCATTTCCAGGAGCTACAAATCTTGAGTTTCAAGCCGCTAAAATTAATACCGTAAAATGGGGTAACTTAGACCGGCGGGGTAACTTAGACCACTTTTCGTTTTTTTAACAAAAACCCCCACAACTCAAAAACTATTTGACATAGAAAAATTTTGTCAATGGGCATTAAAGGCCTAATACCTGTCTCTTATACACATCTAGATGTGTATAAGAGACAGGTNCCTTAAGACGTCAAGCAAAAGGAAGATTGTGGCGCAGTCCCACCCCTGCAAACCTCATAGAATACAAGCGTTGTGAGGCAGTAGCTCGGAACCTAAAACTACAGAAGCAACGTCAGAGCTGGATTCAATATGTGGGAAAAATCTCCTCATCCACTACCACCAAGGAGACCTGGAGAAAAATTCATAGTATTCAGGGTAGGCCAATAAGTTACACTTCTTATCCCTTATTTGGGGTTGCTCATGATGATGACCTTTCCAAAGCCACATTATTTTCTGACCACTTTTTACCAGTTATTCCTGGTATGCCTCCTCCTGCAGCAGCAATCACAGAGGTGGTGAAACGCATATCCAAGCTAAAACACTATGACTGTGTTCCTTTCACAGCTGGTGAATTCACTCAAGCACTTAAAATGCTTAAGAACACTGCTCCTGGCCATGACTTAATTATGAACATTTTCTTTTCAAAGGCAACACTACGATGCAAACAAGAGCTTTTTTCCCTATTGAACACCAGCTGGACCTCTGGATGTGTTCCTGATGCATGGAAGCATGGGATTGTTGTGCCTATTCCAAAACCAGGTAAACCCCCGGAGCAAGTGTCCGGGTACCGACCAATTACACTTCTGCCGTGCATGGGAAAAATCATGGAGCGGATGGTACTGAGTCGTCTTCAGTATACATTGGAAAAGAAAAATGTCTTCTCTTCACTGCAGCTGGGTTTTCGAAAAGGAAAAAGCACAATAGATGCTCTACACTTGATTAAGAATGCTGTTGCTGCAGCACGTGTTTCTCGGGAGTTCTGTCTTATTGTATACCTAGATATCAAAGGAGCCTTTGATAGTGTTTGGCATGAGGGATTGCTCTTTAAGTTGCATAGTATTGGAGTGGGAGACCAGATGCTTGCCTGGTTTTACAGCTACTTCCAAAATAGAACTGTGCAAGTGCAGGTTGGAGTCAGCAAATCTGCACCAAAGCCTGTAAGAGTTGGTGTACCGCAGGGGGCTGTGCTCTCACCAACGCTCTTTAACGTGATGGTCCATGATCTCCCTCTCTCTCCTCACGTGAAGCTGGTCGGTTATGCAGATGATATAACACTATTTGTGAATAAACCATCCATACTTGAGGCACGTTGCTGCATGCAGCGGTATTTGGACAAGATTGGTGAGTTGTGCACTCGCTGGCAGTTCAAGCTTAACCCACTAAAGTGTTCATACCAAGTCTTCACGTCTCGCCGTACTGCTCCAGCTGTAACACTTCGAGTTTCTAACAGAAATATTCGGCATGTGGCACATCAGAAAGAATTGGGATTTTATTTTGATTCCCCTAATCTCACTTTTAAAGAGCATGTTAGACAGACTCGCATATCTTGCCAAAAAAGATTACAAGTACTTAGAGCGCTGAGTTCAGTGAAGTGGGGAGCATCACGACAGCTGCTGCGCAGAATATGTATTGCATTCATTCGAAGCAAGATGGAGTATGGCTCCACAATTTTGGGAAACATCTCAAAGTCACTCTTAAATCAGCTGGAAACGGTACAAAACTCAGCACTTAGATACATTTTGGGCGCTCGTCGCACTATGCCTGCATTGTCTTTGCAAGTTGAAAGCTTTATTCCTCCTCTGCAACTGAGATTTTTGTTTCTATTCATGAAGTGGGACCTCAGGTACACATATATGCCTGTAGGAGACCAAGTGGCATCAATGTTAGGATTCTTGGATCGGGAGATCCTTCCAGACACACCTTTTACTATACGAGCTTGTCAAAGCTTTCAGAAACTAAATCTTCCACCTCTGCAACGTGTTCCAACCCCATTGATGAACACATTCCCACCTTATGTTGAATTGTCCTCCAGCATATGCGTGGACCTACTAAACTCTGCAGTCAACTGTGTGCCTCCTGAAATCACTCAAAACTGCTTTAGAGACTTTTGCAGACAACATTATCCTCAGCATGTACAGATTTATACTGATGGATCGCGTTTGGCTACAGCATCGGTTGCTGCTGGCCTTTATCTACCATCCACCAGCTTGGCCACTGGGTGGCTGTTGAATCCAGCACACACTGTGCTGGGGGCTGAGCTGTTTGCAATATACAAGGCCATGCAACTTGCTACAACCAATGTATTGCTGCAAAACAAGCCCATTCTGATACTGACTGATTCGCAAGCAGCACTGCAGCTTTTGTCTTCTCCATCGGATGGCTCCTATTGCTCAATCGTCACTCAAATCCAAAAACTTATGCAGTCCAAGGGGCTCGATAAAGTGTTGATGTGCTGGGTTCGTGGACATAGCAACATCCATGGTAATGAGGTGGCTGACAGAATGGCAAACCTTGCACACTCAAATGATTGTTCTGCAAGATCCAGTTTGTGTTTTGGAGAGCGACTCTGCTTGTTGAAGTCAAAATTTTTGGAATATTGGGCACTTTGGTGGTCAGGGGAGGTGCAGTCTTCGGGGAAAGGAACCTTCAGGCTGAGCTTGGGAGGAATGGTAACTTATGTGGATTATCGACCACTACCTCGCTCGATTGAATGTGCTGTGGCCCGTCTGCGTCTCGGTCATGCTGGTGTAAGGGCTCACTTGGCCCGTTTCAATCAAACCAATTCCAGTATCTGCCCTGAGTGTAATGTGGAAGACACAATTAGTCACTTCATCTTGCACTGCTCGCTCTTCACTGATCAGAGGAGGGAGTTTTGCTCAGCTCTGGAGAATCTTTTGATTCCCTGGAACCTCATCTCAGCTCTTGGTGGAGAAGATATCCCTCAAAAAAGAAGAACTGCAGTAATTCGTCGCCTTGGACAGTACCTGTTGGGATGCAACATGGCTAACAAACTTTGAAAAATTTCCAGTGTCTAATCCTTTTGTACTTCCTTCCATACAACAGCCACCGGCTGGTGAGAGGCCTTAGAGATCTACTTTGAAATCAGAGTGGCAATATAGTACAAGGAAACCCAGTTGTGCTCAGGCTGGGAGGTGTGATCTGTTCATACCCGAAGTCTTAAAGCAATTAAAAAAAAATTATTTTTTTGCGTTGCGGACTTGCGGTATATCGGTGTGAGGCAACTATCTATCATAACATTTATCGGGATGCATGCCAGAGGCCAGCATTGCCCAAGACCAGCATATCTTTCATCCTCCTTTCCGTGCGTGGTGCGTAAGCCTGCTAGAGGGCAGAGGGGAGCCTGCTAAAGGGTGGGTTTGTAAGAGGAAAAACAATTAGGCACTGATTATTTTCAAAGGGCATTTGCCATATTTAGCCTCTGTTTCATGGTATCATGGATACCAGCATTTGATTATATTAGCATACATTAGATACCGTAAAATGGGGTTACTTTGACCGGCGGGGTCGGGGTAACTTTGAAGTTTGACCACTTTTCGTTTTTTTAACAAAGACCCCCAAAACTCAAAAACGATTTGACATAGAAAAATTTTGTCAATGGCCATCAAAGGCCTAATACTGAGGCTACATAACTCAATAGAAAGATCTAAAAAGTTTGCATATCTAATAGGTTAAAAAATTTAAAATGTGACCCACAAAAAAGAGCTATTATTTAATGCCTGTTGGAGTACCCCCTCCAATTTTTTTTATTTTTTGGTAAAATAACTCCAGGTTTTGATGCATTGTAGAAGAACTCTTTTAGTTACATATGCAAAAGACAAATTTTAGGAAAGTGTCATAGTTTGCAAATGGGGGGCGCCGCCCCCCAATGGGGCAACTTTGACCACCTAATGGCAGCCGTGATGGGGTAACATTGACCGGCTTGGAAATTAAGTTAAAATTACTGTAGGTACCTATATAACATAGCCTATTTTATGTTTGTGTAAGGTTGTAAGTTTTATCTTATATGGCAACAACATGTAATAATTCTCACGAGATACAAAACTGTGCCTTAGGTCAGTCGTTGCGAAGCAGTCCTCCCGTGAACAACCCAATTCTAGGCCTAGTTGACTGAATGCGCCACTTTTCTGCTGTGTTCCCAGTGAACTTAATCGGCCTCTATTGGTGAGCTGCTTTACTAGATCTAGTTAATTGTTACAATAAATTTGCTATTCTTGTGTCATACTATTTGGATATAAAATGATAACACTTTGTTTATTCAGTTATGTATGTGCCAAAGTAAGTAGTCTGTTTGAATGTAGGTATTTATCTTCAATGTAGGGTTGCGGGTCTGGAGCGGGCTGTCTTCGGGACCGAACGATCCAAGATCTTCTCTGGATAGTTCCCAGTGGGCTCTTAGGAGCTGGGAAGTGCCACAACCTCGTTACACCCATTGTAACTTGTTTTATTGGGCATGGCATCTAGCTTGTCCAGTATCTTCATTTATATCACTGTGTAATTTACTGTTTGTTCTGTTCTAGTTCAATAAAAATTAGCTTTGTTCGCAGATGTTTGAAAGTATCCGTGTAACGAACCCCAATGAAGTATAGAGGCTTCATTACAGTTTGATACACCTATTAATGTTTTTTTCTTCATGTTTCAGACTCTACAGACTTACAGAGTCTTATGTATGGTAATTTTAACTTAATTTCCAAACCGGTCTATGTTACCCCGTCACGGCTGCCATTAGGTGGTCACATTTCGCCCATTTGGGGGCGGCACCCCACATTTGCAAACTATGACACTTTACTAAAATTTGTCTTTTGCATATGTAACTAGAAGAGTTCTACTACAAGTACAATGCACCACAACCTGGAGTTATTTGGAGTTATTTTACCAAAAAATAAAATTGATTTTACCACCCTGTCAAAGAAACCCCAAGAGCTGGGGTAACAAAGACCATCACTTTTTTTTTAAATTACATCAAAACTATTGAGAGGCAGGAGCCAGCAATTTATGGTGAGTAAAGCTAGAGTATAGACCTGTATTTTGCATGTTTCAATTTAAGTTTAACTTATCTAGTAAAAAAATGGCATCATTTTGAAAAAAAAGTGGTCAAAGTTACCCCATTTTATGGTATTGGTTTAAATCTTGAGTAAATGAGGAAATTACTGGTGGCTTCAGCCCAATTTTTCAGTTAAGGCTTAGACCTGCTGAACATGGTGTACACCCTTTAAAAATAATGAGTGCCTAATTCTGTTTTCTCTTACAACAACCCCAGTTGCCCCAACATTTTGTCTGAGTATGAAAGAAATCTAAATCAAGGCAAAAACAGCAAGATAAAACAAAGCTCTAACAAAAAATCTCATGTGTTCAGACATGTAAGTTTGACGTCTTCATAACCAAAGTCTTGAAACCAATAAAAAATGAATAAATATTTCTGTTAATGCCTTTTTGATAACATGGCATGTGCCATGTGACTGATGTGAGTTGGTGGCTCATGGTCCTGCTGGTCAAAACTCAAACTGATGTAACTTAAATAAAAAGTATGCTCTGGTCTTCAATCAAATCTGCATAAATGAAGAACTTCTGCCTAACTACACTAGGTAATATTATTACTTTTATATAATTTAGGAATGAAGCAACTTCAGTGGCCTGTCAGTGTCACCTGTGCAACCTTTGCCTTGGCTTCAATTAAGGGGAGGCCAGGAGGTGTTATCTTGAGCTATTGTAATCTATTTCAGTTGCACATGTGGTCATTTATGCTGTCTCTCAAATTTTATACAATGAATAATTTTAACAATAGGGAACAATTCTTAATTTAATTAGAATCATGTCCCACACAAAAAAATTACTTCAAATTTTTTTTGTACATGTTAGAAATTTATCGACTAATGGGTTAATATAACTATTGTGCTTTATAAGATTAAACTATAAATTGACTGCTCTAACTTTTGTATTGTTGCATCAAATGATAAAAGATGACTTTCTAATTTTCAATGTGGCAAAAGGGATAATAGTAAAATTACTGCCTTTCAGTTGCAGACTTTGATAGGCACTGCATAATCATAATGCATATTTGTGACCATAATCCTAATTCCTATGTTCAAAATGGCAGAAGCCACCTGTGGATCAGAAAATCACCTGTACCTGCAGTATAATTCCATCAGTGCCTATGGTACAATTTTACCCATGCCACCCTTGATCAGGATTCAAGAACACTCCCATGTTGGACAGTTGGATTGAATTTTCTGAAAAATCATCGGTTAAAACTATTGTTCTGAAATTGTTCTCAAAAATGTATTTTAATGAAGAAATTAAGGGTTAGGAAGGGTTATACTAAGAGGTAAAATTGTATGGAATCATGACCAAGTGAGAACTTGAACTTCCCAGAAGACCTCAATATTGAGGAGGACATTTCTGTTAATGAATTAATCATTATCTAATTGTTAACTAAGGTACAACATCAACATTAGGCCACATGATTGTAAAGTTGTTGAAAATCTTGTCTCAGGAAGTTAGGTACCTATAGGTTTTTATGGAATTTTTCTAAATAAAATATTTTCTTGAAAGCAATGGTTACACTTGTCAGTGCAGTTTGGGCAGGACGTTTTCCTTGGTCAAATTTTTTTCCAAAAGCTTTCAGATAAACAAATCATCAAATCTATATTGCCCACTATGTTGACCTTGTCTAAAGACTCGAGGTAGGCTTGTAATGAAAACGCATGAATGGGCATGATTGACTGGAGCTGAGTGTTAGCTCTTGGAGCCATTGCAGTACATCATAGGCTGTTGCCAAGTGAGGTTGTTGATGCTATTGCTTCCACAATTGCACTTGCTCATAACTTGAGTGCATTTCCTAAATCTACTGTGTACAGCAATCCCTTGATTAACGCGGTTAATAAATCCCCAAGTTTAACCGTGTTAAGCAAAACTGCGCTAATCAAACTTAAGAATATATGGGAATAATTATAATGAATCCTCAAAAATAGCAAAGTTACATAATAATTTTTTTTTCTACTAAAATTCATCATTTTTTGCTTAGTTCAATTCATCATTCAAGCTTAGTCTCCAAAGTGATATTTTTACGTTTAAGCGTTCCCTTTTTGTCCATAATTATGACGGTAATTTATCAAGGAAAATTAAGTAGTTTGATAAAAGTGAGCAGTAGATATGGCAGCGATCTTGACCAGTTGAAGGCTAACGAGTAACTAGAGCACCGGCATGGCGCACCTACCGGCGAACGTTGCCGAACTCGACCATTCGAGTTATGAACGAGACAAGGCGCAGTTAAACCGACTCTGTAGTCAGCACGAGTGCCTACGGAACAGGACCTTATTTAAAGAATTATTGGCTGAAATTCATAAAGTAACATTTGGCGAATTTTTCAAAAGTTGTAACAAAAGTAACAACATAAGATCTAATAAGCAAAAAGTAACACTTTTGTTATGAACGTAACACCTCTGGCTAGAGGCAGGAAAATGATGCGTTGTGAAAAAAATTCGCGCTAATCAAAACTGGCACCACGTAGATTAAGGGTAGGTCGCAAATTTTTTTCCCGCGTTAATCAAAACCGCGGTATTCAAAACCGTGCTAATCAAGGGATTGCTGTATACATTTGATGTTAAAAATTTATACTACTGCATTTCCTACATCTACTGTGAATACATTTGATGTTCAAAAATGTATAGGTACTGATATGTAAATGCCTGATTCTTGTCTGCAATAACAATGTTGACTCTAAATAAAAAAGACATTAGCACTGATTTGCATGGGGATGCTTGCCTTGAGGGATGCTTGCCAAATCAGCTCTGATTGCTAGCTATGTACTTCTATCAGTTTTATGTTTGCCAAGGATTCAATCATGCCAACTTGAAAATTTAGAACTGTTTAAATGGGTCATTGAGTAGGTATCAGCTTTTAGTTAGTGGTTTGCATTATAATTATTAATAAAATGAAATGGAAATGATTCTACTTCAGATTATTATTACTGTATGTTATTTATCTTATTTTATTTTCATTATAATTTTCAGAGCAAATGATGCTTTCCATCAATAATTCAGGTTGATGAAAATTCTGAACCTTCTCAGATGGCATCCTCTGCTGGCTACATCAACTCTCAAACTTGGGAGGTCAGTGTATTTATTAAAATTATACACTTTATTATCCATATCAATTTATTAAGTAGCAACCAAAGCATCTGAAGCCTTAGGACATAATTTTGAATCCTGTCCTTCACATTCTCATGGGAAGAATTATGAAAAAACCTGGCCAATACAAGGAGTCTATGACAATTTCATTAATCTGCCACCAATAATCAATACCATTGATATTCCCAGCCTGAAGCCAGGCCAGATTTTTTACTGCTCATTCTACTTGGTTTCATTGATTATTGGTGCATCAGCTTTGCTAATTTAAGATAAAGAGCTTAATAGTTTAAAGCTTCATGGTATCTTCAGCATTGCTGATAAACAAAGATATTTATCATTTGTTTGATAATTTGCATTTATTTTTAGTCTGCTAGGCGGTTTATTCTGTATGCTCAACATAAACTTCACTAATCATCTCATTGAATATTGGAGGTTGAATTGCTCCTGTGTACCTATCCTTGAAAATTTCAAAGCTTATTTTGACGTCATTTGTAAATATTTTTCTGTCAATAGTGCATTGTTTAAATTCTTTTTCTGGTGTCAATTCTATTCTATGATGCTGTTTTTTCTGTGAATATCATTATACCACATCTCTGATAATTTTTTTCTAGTTTTTAGATGGCCTTGCATAACATATAATTTTCAATTTAATGTTGGGATAGTATGTCTGAAATAAATATGTATTATGCATTTAGAACCTCAAAACTAGGTATTTTGCTGAAACTTTTTACATGCTTAGGATTTCTTATTATTTTTGTGTTTTTAACGTGAGCTATGCTCCTGTTATGCTCCTGATATATTGATGAATATAGTTGACTGTGTCTTATATTTGCAGGCTTGGTATGAGTCATGGCTGGTGGTCTATGGCAACGCCTCAATGGTACTCATGGTGGCTTTCCTCATATCACTTGCTGCAGCAGCTGCAGTTTATTACCTGCCTGTGCTGCAGCCATGCCATGATGACTTGATTGATCACAACCTACTGGGTTAGTTTCAATATCTGAAATAATCGTCATGTCTGTCTTGCTTTTCCTTAGTTAATAATGACATGCTGGCCATCAACTTGAAATTACTGTGTTAAATTTCACTCTTGAATTGGGTTTTATTGCAAAGCCATTTAAAGTTTTAGTCAGTGTTGTTGTTAGTTGTAATTGAGGTTACATATATAAGAGACATGAGCATAATTACTTATATGATTTCATTGTTATTGCATGACGCTCTACCATTTGGTATTCTTTTTTCAGATAAGAAGTATAGTGTAGGTGGACTTGCCAAAAAAGAGATGATGGATTGCAGTGACTGCAATGATGGTAGTAATAATGATGAGTCCACTGGAATATCAGCAGATAGAGTGAGTGGCATCCCATGGTATTTAGGGGAGACCAATTTTTTTATTAATGATCAGCTCTTGTTTTTGGAGGTTATGTATGAAAAATTATAAATGCACCCATTCATGAGACATTCATGGATATATTAAATTACTTTGACTAGTTGATTGTGCAAACAATTATCTGTCATGAACATAAGATAAGATTGTGCTTATTAAATAGTTGCTACTTCTTATCTTATTTTGTCTTTGTCTCATTATGTTAAGCGTATGCTTTGTTATTTTTTATTGATGTGGGACTAGAATTAAGCTAAACTGATTTATATAAATGAAAAAATGGCATTTATGAGAATAATAAGAATAATTATCTTGTTAGGCCAATGGTAAATATTGCCTGGAATATGGATGAAGCAAATTGTTTGATGAAATGTGAAGTTTAGCATGAATTGATACATTATCTCTGCTTTCACAATAAACTCTTTGAGGCATCGTTGGGATGCAGGTTATTTTGGAGACAGGATTATTTCTTGAAAAGTTGTTCAATTTCACTGAAATCACTTATCTTGGTGGTAACCTTACAAACTAACAAATGTATTTTCTCTTCCTCACGTTCATTTCACAGATTGGTGAAGCTGACTCTCTCAAAGCTGAAGATGATGGTTTCATTTTTGCTGGTGAAAACGTGCGACGGCGAACCTGTAACCCACAACCTGAACTCTCTTCCTACGACCAGCACATGGAAAAAGAGTAAGTTGCAAGATTATTGTGTAACTTCTACGTGGCCATGCTTGTATTGAGATGTATAGAACATTCTTTATATGGTAATTGGTAATGATATTCTTTTAAAGCTTTACGTTGATCATGTTCAAGCAAGTTGAACCGGCGTTATCCTGCATCCTTTCATCCTGAATTCAGTCATTCTGCATAAAATCAAATCTGTATAAGAATTATACATTTAAAAACCAACGAAACTTATTGAAAGATTGCATTTTTCCTACCAACGTGAAACACCCATTTTGCCCCACTTTATATTAAAATATATTTTATATTATTTTTCAATAAAATTTAACGCATCAAATGAAGAATCACATCTCAACTACATCATTTTTTGTTTCCTTGTCTTAAAATGCCTCATGATTTAACAACTAAGAATACAATTTCAGTATACCAGGTAATATTCAAACAGTATCGTGTATACGTACGCACTCAAACAGGCTTTAAAATACAAACCCTCGTCATATATAGAGAAATGCTTATGGTGACTGATGTATGATTAATACTCGTACCTTTACTGCAACAAATAAATATCTCTACCGAGTATTTGTGACTCATAGTTTGTGAGAGTTCAGATTACTTGCTATCCATCATTGTGTAAACAGTAACATTACTTGCTATCCATCATTGTGTAAATAGTAACATTACTTGCTATCCATCATTGTGTAAATAGTAACATTACTTGCTATCCATCATTGTGTAAATAGTAACATTACTTGCTATCAATTATTGTGTAAATAGTAACATTACTTGCTATCAATTATTGTGTAAATAGTAACATTACTTGCTATCAATTATTGTGTGAACAGTAACATTTCTAAAATGCTAAGTGTTATCACTAATTTGTTACATAGAGTGAAGAACGAGCAGCTTGCCACCATACATCGACTCATGCAGGCGCAGAGAGAAAAGTTCGGTGATACTTCCATGGACGACTTGGTCAACCAAATGAAGCTTTATGCGAGCTAACGACGTGCCTCTTGCCAGTGGTCAATAAATGGTTGGTCCATTAGTACCTGTTGGGTTATAAAAGGCAATTCCTATAGAGAAAATTATGTCCAAGAAGCGAGTACTCGTTTGGTAGAATCAATATTAGTATAGTCGTGATAGCATGGCTCCTGAGTATCTATCATTGAAGGGTTTTTAACCACAAATTTTTTTATGGAATGAATCAGTACAAATACTAAAGGAACTCTCAGAGTTCCGTCTCGCCTTTCCGTTCCGAACATTTGGTATGGAACTAAAAGTAATCGCTGTCATAGTATAAATTTATTTTATATGGAAAGAAACGAACTGTCATTTTTGTATGGCGATTTCTCATAAATCCGCGAGTTGTATGACGATAAATTTCATGCTACGCAAGAATAACCTTCTGTACCTTGAGAATCTCATGAGACTATATCATGAAAATGTTTTGAATCTATAGGCAAATCTCCATTAAAGTTAGGGCTGGGGGCTCCCTGACGGCTGGGATCCGTAAATGGAATTCACGATTATATAAACGTTATAAAGTCATCCTTACTTATATTTCACGTGAATAAATCTTGTATACCGTTGTTAGAAAAAATATGCGGGCTTGATACATGTGGACTAGACTTAGAATTTCAAGTCGGATATCAAAATCCATTTATTCCCAATACCCTGACATTTTATCTCTTGATTAGTTTCATCTCTGAATTACGGTAAATTTTCAAGAAGTTTCTCGAAAGGAGTCCAAGATTTGCGTTTATTTTGTCAGACTGTTCCAGATTGAGTATAATTTGCACCTCTGCATTTTGAGGGACTGATTCGTCTCTCATGCACGTGCTGCTACTAGGCGCTTCATGGGGAGCTCGTCACTTCTGTGGAGTTGTGGCATACTTAACACCGAATCGTGGACCAAATACAAGTGTACGTTATATTACTGTACCTACGGGATTATTTTTTAATTGTGTTATATTGTTGTTTCAGCAGAATATTTACTTATTTAAATGTCTGTCGTGATGTTAGGATTATTCTGATATTGTTTCATTATTCATTTCATACTAAGGTACGTGTAATCGATGATTTAATAGTGTTAATGAAGTTAAAACTTATTTTATCACTATGATAGATTTGCCACCGGTAAGTTGTACTGAAAGTTTAGCTCGAGATTGATCTTGCTATTCGAATGAGTGACACCAGATACTCTTACTCCTTGTTATATTTACCGTAGGTTGTTTCTTTATCGCGAGTTCATCACATAATCAAATTGAAGCACCAATCAATCAGCTTAAGTGTCTGAACGCACAGATTTCACTTATTCATCAAATTCATCACCCATTTTGCGCTTATTTCGAGATATACCTGCCTTTCTTGGTGCAATAACTACGCGCTTTTGTGAAATACATATGAAAATTATTTTTATTGAAATATCTTTCAAATGTATGGAGATTTCCTGTATCAGGCGATAACTGTCTAAAGATAGTTTATTTTAGCGTGATACGTTACACCATTATTCTCGGGACTGGTTTTATTATCCCTGAAAATGAATTGCTAGTTGATTGTGTTCCAGTGCGCTGGCTCATTCCTGTAATAAACTTAATTTATGGCACTAGTTGATAATCATTTGAAAATAGTGATTTAATATGGAAGTTATTACTGCGTGAAGATTATTTAAGTAGTTTGAGTTGTAAAAGTGGTCACAATGCTCAATAACGGTGCTTATACACGAAGCTAGTATTAGTGTGAGTGTTTGCTACAAGAATTCACGCTTAATATTCTGTACTGATTTATGATTCAGATGCAAGAAGCTGCTGCAATTACGCGTGTAGCAGTTAATGTTGATGAGCCGTGAAGTGGCACCTGTTGGGCTGCAGCAACAGTAGTGTGCGCATCTGCCCCTCTCTGTATTCTGCTCGCTGTATTCTGCTCGGGGCAGGTGCTTCTAATGTTATGAACTATGTCTGGTCCCAGCGACGACGACCGTTCTAAGGCCGTTAGGCAGTGTTCAGGTGATGTCCAACTGCTCCTATATATATTCTAAACGTACCATCTACTGTGGAATGTACATCACGATGAATATTCCAACTAAAACTGAGAAAGCAGGGTTTTGAAACTTGAACAAGACGTTATTAGGTCTCTCACCCACACTCTACGATGACCGATATGATTTTTCCCGTTTCCCAGGTAGAGTTGTATCAATGTCACCAACTGCTTTATCAAAAGCCTCTTCAAACTCTCCATTACTGGCACGTTCCATGTTCCATCGTACTCTAACCTCCCTCGGCAGCCCCTACCGATGCACTGGAACTTGCGGATGTAAAAATACTGCTAAGCAAATACTTTCCTCGTGCATAAGATTTCACCCAGCAAAATTAAAAGTGTAAAATACTTGCAGCTAATACTCTCCCTAATTCTATCCCGGGTTTAAGTACCTATAATTCTGCTATAATTCCGCTTCGTTATCGTCAAGAATTTTGAATTTCTGACACGATTATCATATGTACGATATGGTTTTGGTTTGGTTTTGATGATCCCGGCATCTTCTCTTCAGCCTGTACACTGAAGAGATGGCTGCTAGACTGAGAAGAATGGATGTGGGAGTGTGTGTTGGAGATGAAAGACTAAAAATGCTATTGTATGCTGATGATGCAGTAATAATGAGTGAAAATGGGGTTGAACTGCAGAGTATGCTTGACTGCATAACTGAATATGGCAAGGACTTCAATGTGCGCTTTAGCCCAGTGAAGAGTCAAGTGCTAGTTGTGAATGGAGCAGCTGATGATGTGGACAGAGTGTGGCAGCTGGGAGGAAATGTGATTGGGAAGACAAATGAGTACAGATACTTGGGAATGAGTGTTGACCAAAGAGGATGTGAGAGAACCAAGGCGCTGAGCCTTAGTAAAGCAAACCAGTGGTTAGGAATTCTGGGCAGTGCAGCAAATGTGAGAGCAAGTAAATATGATGTTCTAAGAGAAGTATGGAAAAGCGTTGCGGTACCTGGGATCATGTACGGAATGGACGTTATTGCATGGAATGATGGGGAACTGGATAAATTGGAGGCTGTACAGAATAGGATAGCTAGACTGGCCCTTGGAGCCCCCAGATGGACTGCAGTGGAGGCTCTGAGAGGAGATATGGGATGGAGCACTTTTAGAGAGAGAAGAATGAAAGCAACATTGAGGTATAAAGTACGGCTGGAAAGAATGGATGATGCACGCTGGGCACGTAAGGTGTACCTGTGGAATTTGAGAGTGAGCAAATGGGAACGTAAGTGTCATGCAATAGTACGAAAGTGTGGATTACATGAAACACGGGCTTGCCCTGGAAATAATAGACCAAGAGAGGATTGGATGATAACAGTACAGGGTGCATCAGGGATCGAATGGGACGTCAAAGAATGGAAGAAGGAAATAGAAAAGAGAGTGAAGCTGTGGGGTCTGAGAGTGTGGAAGCAAGGAATGGAAAGAAAGGACAGCCTGAAGTTGTACAGGATAAAAGAGGCGCCAAGGTATGAGTACATATATGATGGAAGTAGAGGTGGAGATCTAATGTTCTGTGTGAGAGCAAATGCTTTGAGCGTGAATGCGCGGACTTACCGGTGGAATGAGAGAAGAGAAGATATATGTTTCATGTGTGACAGAGGCGAGAGGGAAACTGTGGAGCACCTGATGATGGAGTGTGACGCATATGAGCGGGAGAGACTGGAAATGATGAGAGTGATACTGGATGAGAGAGGTGAGGGTGACGGAGTGGTATATGAGAGAACAGGAGATGAATGGATGGCAATGATAGTGGGCTTGTCAACGGGGGAGACAGCCGCTATGACTGAGATTGGAAAGCGTTTTCTGGAGAGTGCATGGAGAGTGAGGGAGAAGAGGAGGCTGGCAAGAGTGGAGGCCGGGGGACAGTTGAGAGCAGCAGTATAATAAAGATAGAATAAACAACCATAATAACCCAATATAACGCAGATAATCACTTAGGGCGTTAGAGGCCACATAACTAACGCAATTGTAAAGTTACATAGGGCAAAAGCTGAGATATAGCAATAATAAACCATATGAATTTCCTCTGTATTCCCTTTCACCTAGCTCTCATCTTACCCTAACACGAACTTTCACACCCTCCTTGCTCTTATAGTTTCCCTTTCTTCCTCCTTTCTACTAACAAATGAAAATGTGATGCGTGGCTGATGGCCGTTGCAAAGGCCTGACTCTGAAATGTCGTTCTTCCCTTCAGAGTCACCACACCCCAAATCCAAATCCAATCCAAATTCATGTCAAAATAATTTATTGCGATGAATGGTATCAGAGTATTTATTTAAAAAATGAAAAGAAATTAATACAAATTTTTGTTCCAAACCTTTGTACGGAGACTTTATCTGTACTTACTACGTTAATCACACAAAGAAGAAGTTTACGCGGGAAATTTCGCGCCATAGTTAAAGAGCCTCGATTTGCTTGTACACTCTTTCAATAACCTGTCATAATGGAGGGTTTTGATGATCCCGGCATCTTTTTCTCAGACAATTTTGCCTCTGAAGACAATTCTGAGCGTAATCAGGCAAATTTTCAGTCCATCAAGAAAAAATTCAAGGAATTTCTTCGTGAATTCCACGAAGGAAATTTCAACTACAAATACAGGTAAGACTTTAGACTTCCACTAGCAACTTTAGCTATAAAATTTAGCTCAATACTAGGAATACTCAATTAACTTCTACTAGGATACAAAATCAGCTTGTAGAACTCTTTTCAAACTGGTAAGGAAGCAAGGCTTGAAATATTTTTAAAATTTTTGTCACAAATTTGAAATTATTGATTTGATTATTAATTTTCAGAATTAGCTACCTAATTATCAGTTGAGTCTGGCTTTATCATGCTACTGGACCAACTGGAGCAGGCCTTATTGATTATTTTTCATCTGTAATTTGATTTTCAGGATGTTAAAATTGTCTTTGAGCAAAGATCCGCATTATTCACTATGATTGCGTAGTGCATATTAATTCAGGGGCTGAATTATCTCAGAGGTGGCATTCTAAATCAGTGGTTCCCAAACTTTTTCAGGCTGGCGCCTCCTTTGGCTCCCTAGTGGATTTCTAGCGCCCCCCACAGAAATTTAACAGAAGAAGCGCCCCCCTCTTTCTTGAAATTTAGTATGCTGCAATTTTAAAAGAGAAAGGTTAAACACAAATGTGTATTTCACAAATAGAGCCCCATTTAGTGAACCAATATGTTTTTCAGCTGTTTTAACTGTTTCGGCACCAGAAACCTAGGATGTCTCGGGCGAATTTATGGCCGAACTCGTGGCCGGTCTCACAACCAATCTCCAAATTCAATTATCAAGTAATGTCTTCCAAACTAATGAACGCAGCTCTATGAAACTTGGAACATGTATTCATCAAAACCTAACGGCAATGTTTAGCTTGTAATTTTTTTTTTTAATTTCACCTTCATTCGTGAGTTACGTGTATATTGCGAAACAGGCTGAAGTTTGCAGTGATCAAAGAATTTCTTCCAAATTATTGAACAGATTTGAACTTAATTTCAAATATACATTCCTAACTACCAAACCGTGATTTTTTAGCATATAATTTTTTTTCTATTTTACCTTCGTTTGCGAGTTTTTTTTTTCATTTCATCGTCATTCTTGATTTTTTTTCATTTCATCGTCATTCTATTTCCTAACATTCGGCCCGTATCGCCGGGTATAATTTGTCACTTAAATTCGCGGTGAACAAGAAAATTCTTCTAAACTACTGTACAGATTTCAACGACACTTTGTATATAATTAACCTCTCAACGGTGATGTTTAGCTCGTGACAATTTTATCATTTGACTTTTGTTCGCGAGTTATACAGATATATGAGGAACAACCGGCTTTTTTTCTGGCCGGTTTAACCAAGAGCCTTTTACGTATAGCCGTATAACTCGCAAACGAAGGCAAAACAAAAGAAATTGTAATGAGCTAAACATTGCCGTTGCTGAGGCTAGGTTTTAAATACCAAGTTTCGTTGAAGTCTGTTCAGCAGTTTGGAAAAATTTCTTGATTACTGCGAATTTAAACACGTATTGCTGTTTGAATCACGAGTGCTGGTTAAATGAAACAAAAAACTCGCGAACGAAGGCACAATCGAAAGAATTTTCATGAGCTAAACATTATCATTTGGTAATTAGGACTGCAAATTCAAAATTTCGTTCGAATCTGTTCAGTAGTGTTGAAGAAATTACTTGATCTGGTTGATCACTGTGAATATTGGCCCGTATTGCCATATAAGATACAACTATGGCAAAAACAAACAATGGCAAAATTCAAACAATTTTCACAAGCTAAACATTATCGTTAGGTCCTAATGAAAACGTGTACTAAGTTTCATGGAGTTAAGTTCATTAGTTTGAGAGATATTCCTTGATCATTGAATTTGGAATTTGGCCATGAGTCTGGCCGTTAATTTGTCCAAGACGTAAACCCAGAAGAGGTTAAAAAACAGATCAGGGCGACAAAACCATCGCTAGGAGTCATGTGCTGCATGTGTTGTGTACAAATCGTCAAACGTTCAAACTTCTGACATCAACTTTGGACTACCGCCCCCCCTATCGCCCCCCTACCGCTCTCTTCTTATCGCCCCCCAAAATCTTTCCACCGCCCATAGGGGGGCAAACCAGGCAATATCGCCCACTTTGGGAACCACTGTTCTAAATTATCATGTTCTATGTAATTGAGTGTGGTGGCCAAACTAAAGAAAATAGGAGCATGCTTGATGCAATAAGATAAGATTGGCCGCACGCTCCAATACAAGTGGGACAGCAGCAGCGACAGCTTGCTCATCCTGTTGCAGTTTTGACTATTGTTATGCGGGTGTGATGAACTCGTCATCAGCTTGTATTTGTCTATTGCAGCTACTTAGTTTATGGGGAATTAAAGTTGGTGTTTTCTGAGTTTTAATAAACAGAGTTAAAACAATGATACATAATTTATTACATGGGATCAGCGGCTTATGAGAGAAGTCAAGGATTGTGCCAGAACAAGTAGTTAAGAACTTGCGAATTGGGGGAAAAAGAAGTAGTAAAGAATTAAGGAATAAAGAGGAACATGGAATAGTGAAGAATTAGCAAATAAAGAGGAACATGGAATAGTGAAGAATTAGCAAATAAAGAGGAACATGGAATAGTGAAGAATTAGCAAATAAAGAGGAACATGGACAGGTGATGATGCCTATACCATGGAGCAGATACATTCAATGAGCACTTTGATCAGACTATTGCACTTGCTGGTTGAATTCTGTTTATACTGTAATTCTGTAATACTGTAAAGAAAATAAGAAAAGAACAATATTAACTAACACAAAGTAAAATGAATGCTCTACCTGTCCACTCAATATATTATTAAAAATGAGAATAAAGATCATGAACGCAAGAAGGTTGTGCTATAAAAATAGTATTTACAACCCCCGGTAACAATCCTACTCCTTTTCCTTTAGGAGTGGATGGCCTGGATGAGTGCATTAGCCATTAGAACACTCCAGCAACCAAAAATAACTGTCATTTCCTCTGCAGATAGCTAAGTGCCATCCTGGTGGATCTAAATGATCAACCACTTCCTAAAATTCCACCATGAGTGATATGACTAATGGTCATATACCATAATAAGAATTATAGTCAAAATAATAAGAATTATTTTTCAGAATATGTTCCACACCAGTACATGTTTAAAAAGAATCCCATTAATTTGACTCAAATATTAATAATAATCATAACAATTTCTGATAAATAAAAACATGGGGTCCACTGTCTGTAAAATGTTATATCATGACACAGTAAGATTCAAAATGTATTGAAACTTAGTCACTTTGAAGCTGCAAGATTACATTAATAAGCAAGAAAATTTCAATCTATTCTAGGCCAAGATAACAAAATAATCTAGAATATTTGGTCAAGATTTTCATTATGGGAAAAAATTTTTAATTTCCATTATGGGAAAAATATTTATGGGATATATGATATTTTCTATTATGGAAAAAAAAACTATTCTGCACATCTATAGAAAATCCAAAATTGGGGTGGGGGCACTAATGTGTTTTATTTAGTCTAGGGTAGAAATGAGACAAGGTAGAATGTAGTCTAGGCTTTAAGGACAAGTTTGTATTTTTCCTCAGCTTCTAATCGAGACGTTTTCAATAAATTTGAAATCAGCCTGCTGATAGTGGACTTATATCTTGCAGCTCCTAAAATTATACAAAAATCTGTAGTTGAGGTTTGGAAAATAATATTAATATTATTTAATCAGGCACTATTTAATGCTTGATAAAAGGGCTTTATTTTAACAGATAATATTGACTAAGCATGTGCATTCTCAGCCATTCTGTCTCATTCCTGGATGGCTTCTGGCCTTCTGCTCATTTTCCCAGAATCTGAACCTCGAATTCTGGCAACCATTACCCAGAACCATATTTGGAGCCACAAGATTCCTGCTAGATGAACAACCTCATATATTATTGTACCAATAGTGTATATATATACACACATATACTGGACAAAATATATATATATATATATTTAAACTGGATTGGGCTGCGAGATTACAAATGTATTTAAAATAGCACTTTGAAGTCATGAGACTTTAGTAATAAGTAGGAAAATTTCAATAATGGATTAAACCACTTCTAGAGCCCTTACCATTTTCTCCAAAATTACTGGAAATGATACCTTTTGGTTCTACAATTAAAAAATTTATTGAAAAAATTTTTTTGCATAACCCATCTTATTGAATATTTAATCAGTTGACTGTCTATGCTGCTTGAAAAATTATAATGATTATTATTTTTCAATTGGTTTTAAATCACCGAGATGACTGCTATTTATCAATCTTTTTTCATATATGGATATAATAGATCAGAGATTAAAATTAAGCATCTGATATTAATTCATTTAAATGTTCAAAAAAGTTTGTATGTTTGAAGCTTGGTGCTGGAAATACAAACGAGTTTATCTTGTGCTTATCCGCAATAATTGTGTAGGGATATAGTATATATATTACCTTGTATCCAAAATTTCATTAGCAGTTGTTGCATTGTGAGGCATTTCAAGGCAAAGAAATAGATTTGTGAATTATGGAATTAAAATGTTCTGTTTCTTTTGTGGAAACTTGAAATAAAACAGAAGATTGAAATTTGCTTTTGATTTCCAACTGAGATGAATAGGAATTCTACACTTAATGATGTTAATGTTGATTGAAATAAGGCATTAGTTTACTTATATTTATAGTTTTAATTTTACAGGATATTGGCGTAGTCATTGCAGGATGTGAGATGAATTTTTTTTTCTCTCATCACTGATACATGTGGGAATACCAGCTCAACTTGTTAATATCCTATATGAAGTTAGTTTCAAGAGTTTGGCCCTTCATGGTTTATATAGATAATTCACTGAAGTATCATTTCTTCACTTATTGTGCAGAGATGGTCTGAAGAGGCAGTACAACCTTCACCAGTATTGGCTGGATGTCAGCCTGGAGGACCTTGCCAGCTATGATGAGACACTGGCTGATAAACTCCGGAAGCAGCCCACTGAACATCTTCCCCTTGTATGTCTTCTAACATTTACCTGCTGACATTGGGTAGTTAGCTTAATACAATGAAGCAATATTCAAAAGCCAAGGGTATTTTCCGTAAGATTTATTGGACACTTTTTACTGCTTAGGTAAACTTAGGGTTGAGAGTAAACCAACATTGTCCTCAATTCAATCCATTACCATGTAGTGGAACCAATGGCTTCATTGGAACGGGAAGAAAATCAATAATTTTTGAAAATTTTTGTACTGATTGGGGAAAGTCTGATGTTTTTAATTGCATGGTAAATACAGAAATTACATTAGGCCTATGACAATTAATACTCATGTAGCACATGTTTTAAATATTTCAGCTGTTGACTGTTCATTTGTTCTCAGTTTGAGGAGGCTGCCCAAGAAGTGGCTGATGAAGTAACAGCTCCTCGTCCTGAAGGAGAAGAGGAGATCCATGACATTCAAGTTACTCTACATACTGCAGCAAAGTCTGTTGATGTTCGAGACTTGCAGGTAATTTTAATAAGCAGGTAATAATGTCAAACCATGTGAACAAGCAAATGTTAAAGGCCAGAGCTGAGTCACGCTTACCCTGCCCAAGGAGCTGACTAATAACTTGTGGTTTCTTCTAATCATCCGACCAGTGGCCTTGTGAAGTACTGGCTGCTTCAGGGTTTATTAACAAGTGTTGGCCACTGATATTAAAGATATTTCACTGCCATGATTGACTAAGAATAAAGATTCATGTAAAATAATGGATTGATGGCTCCTAAATTTGTGTGAAGTTTTGTTCCCGATAAAATTTGATTACTCAATTTTTTGTGCCTCTAGATTATTTGATATAATTCAAGTTATGGCCCTTTGAATAAATGTTTTTATTTATCTGTAAATGATTCTAAATATCTAAATTTTTTATTGAATAATGACTTTTTTTATTAATAATCAAATAATTCTTACTATCACGTATAATTATCATATGTCTAGGCCTTTTTCTCTCTGTATGGTATTGAATCCTAACGTTTCATAAAGTCTGGGACATGAGCATTGTCTCTGTTCAGTTCTTTACTCAAGGAAATTTTTCCATTTGTCTCATTATTTCTTTGCCATGATAAATTGAGTGCTATTTCATTTTCCATAGTTTTTGAGAAATTGATTATGAGCCGATGTGATGAAATTAATGCTCTTTCTGCTTTATTATGCCAGTGCACTATGTTCACAGGGTTTTGGTAATTAAATTTGTTACCTTGTAATATATTGTAGGAGGATGTTCAAATGCACACTACTAGATTGTTGGTGCATTTTTCATGGTCCATTTATCAGTAGTGTTGGAACAAGATTACCATTTGTTAGTTGCCCTAATTTGTGATGTTATAGTCCTCAGAAGTGAGTCGGCTGGTGAGCGTTGTTGGGCTGGTTGTGGCAGCGTCTGGTGTCAAGGCCAAAGCTCGCACAATGACAGTGCAGTGCCGCTCCTGCCAGACCACCATCAATAACTTGCCTGTCAAGCCTGGACTTGAAGGATACATGCTCCCAAGGAAATGCAATACGTGAGTCTGCTGGTTGATGTTTTTGTTGTTTTATGTAACGCGTGAGTCTGCTGGTTGATGTTTTTGTTGTTTTATGTAACGTGTGAGTCTGCTGGTTGATGTTTTTGTTGTTTTTTGTAACGCGTGAGTCTGCTGGTTGATGTTTTTGTTGTTTTGTGTAATGATTGAGTCTGCTGGTTGATGTTTTTGTTGTTTTATGCAACGTGCGAGTCTGTTGGTAGTTTTTGTTGTTTTATGCAACACGTTAACCGGCTGGCTGTTGTTACCTTATTCAACATTGAGTTTCCTGGTTCTCATTTTTATACTTAGCCATAAATAGATCTATTCTAATTAGTGATTGCATGGTAAAGATTAATTACAATACGGTTACATTCGTAATACATTACAATAATATAAAAAAACTGCTGAAGACTTCTGCCAATCTCCCTAGTATGAGTGTTGAACTGGGAGAACTAAGTTTGGTGTTGCATGCTTTTTTTCTATCGGAAGATAATAAATTTCCTATAGTAGCTTCTCCAAAATGATTTCGGAAGATGTAGCGAAATTGGAATGCCAGAGCTTTAACAAATGGTTACAAATATTTGTAATCCATACAATGCAAAATTATACTTGATTATTTAGCTCTTTCGTCAGGCATGAAAGAGTAACTAGCTATACTTACAACTGCAAACTTTTACTGGGCTAATGATGGCAAAACCTACCACAGAGTCTGGCTTTTAATTAGATATGTTTTCAATTTTATGCAGATCCGTACAGAACTGAGAGATTTGTGATCTGTTCAGTTGTGTAAATTTTTTTCTAATCAAAAACGAAATGACGTAGAAATTGATAATAATACGCATTTCTAACAATTGGTTATGTATTAAAATACCCTGGCCCTTCAAATTTGCTAGATGGGCAATAGTGATGTGATTATATACATAGTAATATGCCTAAAACAGACAAAATGCTGATCAAATAATGTATATCTGAAACGATTTATTATTCTAATTGCAAATTAAGGATTAACTAGTTTATCTCGTTATGTCCCTTTATAAATGATGAAAATTCTGGAAAATGTGAAACTCTATTTTAAACGGGAATATTTTCCTGGAACTGGGTATTGTCCTGGAATTCCTACGGAGAGCTGGAAATTGTCCCGTTTTTATTGCTAACCGGGCTAAACCCTGTCGTCTCGTCTCAAATGAAAAAAAAAAGTATCAAATCTAGGAGTATAGCTAGCCACATAAAAAAAGCCTCAACAGCCAGAAAGTGAATGATTACAGCAAAGAATATAGGTAATGCATCTTGATCTCTTTCTCTAACTGGATGCTGTCCCATCGAAAAATTTGCTGTGAATGTGATGAATACTACCATAATAAGTTGGTGATAAAGGCTTTTGTCATTGGACACATCTTGTACAAAGTGTTAATTCGAGAGTAAAAAAGTATAATTTAGTAGAAAGTATTTAAATACATCATTGTCACTAAAATGTTTTTATTTATGCCTGAAAACTTTATTCTTTACAGGTAGCTTTAAAACCTTATATTATCTTTCTTTGCAGGGAGCAAGCAGGACGTCCCAAGTGTCCTCTGGATCCGTTCTTCATTGTGCCCGACAAATGTGACTGTGTAGATTATCAGGTACTGAAGCTTCAAGAAGTGCCTGAGAATTTGCCTCAGGGAGAAATGCCCAGACACCTGCAGCTGTATTGCGACAGGTCCTTGTGTGAGAGAGTGGTCCCTGGTAACAGAGTCACCGTTCTGGGCATCTACTCCATCAAGAAAGTCGGCAAGTCTGTAAGTCCCAAGCCTTCAAACGGCGTAGAACTCGCATATCAGACACATGCATGAGATTGATTTTTAGGTGAATTGTATATCTCATATCTTCCACTGTTATTTTAAGTAGAATTTCTAATGTGAATAACCCATTTATTTAATTTTTCTCATCGGCCTTGTGATAATTTGAGAGAAAAATACAATTACCAGGGATAGCTGTTGCACCACACCTACTTGACATGTAGAATCCCCTTACAGAAAGACAGGAACGAGCGTGGTGGTGGCGTGGGTCTCCGTGCCCCGTACCTGCGGGTGGTTGGCATCACTGGGGCGCAGGACGGCCGTGGTAGCGTTGGGGGCGTGTCAGGCCGCTTTACTGCTGAAGACGAGGAACAATTTAGACAGCTCAGTCAGGATCCTGATGTCTATGAGAGAATCGCCAAAAGCATTGCGCCAAGCATCTTTGGCTTTCAGGTTGGTGCTCCTGGCTTCATTTGTTTAAGGTTCAGGTAAAATATGTTATTTAAGTTTGTTGCTGTTTTACTTAGAATATCTTAATTGTGTCCTTTTTTTCACTTTGATTTCTCATATTATGGAGTCTTACATATATGCTTATGAACCTTCTCTATTACGTCAAATTTAAATTTCTATAATTACTGGCATCGCTAATTCTACTGTAAAAAAATTTGTTGGTTGATTATGCAATATTTTAGTTTAATTTTCACCTACTATCGCTTAAAAATTCAAATGTTTACAGAGTGTGAAAAAGTCAATAGCGTGCCTATTGTTTGGTGGGTCTCGCAAACGTTTACCTGATGGCCTCACCCGTCGAGGTGACATTAACGTGCTGCTTCTTGGAGACCCTGGCACGGCTAAGAGTCAACTGCTGAAGTTCGTGGAGCAAGTGTCGCCTATTGCAGTCTATACGTCAGGCAAAGGCTCTTCAGCTGCTGGCCTAACTGCATCAGTTATTCGAGATCCTGTTTCAGTGAGTAACAAATGAACACAAGTAACTACATTTTTGACTTCTTTGGAATTGTTGCATTTGAAATTGTTGGCAAACTACACATTGAGAATGGGACTCAACTTCAAAGAGTTGTATTAATTCTTCAATTTTTGTGTATCATTTTTGTTTTCTTCCTCATCCAATTCATCCTGTTCTTAATTTGTAGCGAAACTTCATAATGGAAGGCGGGGCTATGGTTCTTGCTGATGGCGGTGTTGTTTGCATTGACGAGTTCGACAAGATGCGAGAAGACGACCGCGTTGCGATCCACGAAGCAATGGAGCAACAGACTATATCCATTGCCAAGGCAGGCATCACAACAACGCTCAACTCTCGCTGCTCCGTGCTCGCTGCCGCCAACTCTGTCTTTGGGCGTTGGGATGATACGAAAGGAGAAGAAAACATCGACTTTATGCCCACAATCCTGTCTCGTTTTGACATGATTTATATTGTGAAAGATGAGCACGACGAAGAAAAGGATATGGTAAGGGAAATTTGGAAATTGATTTTACGTAAGCTTATAATTATGTGGGTCATTTATGTTGCTGATTTAGGTCTTGCTTGGCCTCTTTTTTGCGTGCTTGGCCTCTTTTTTTTCGCGTGCATAATAGGGTCAAACGAAGTGTTGTTGAGAAAGTTAAAATAACCAACTAGAACTGAGAAACGTGACTGAAACTCAGCCAGCTGCTTGGTGGATGTTCTTATCTTTCACTGCAAACGAAATGCAAGTTTATTTTCCGAATTGAAGCTAAACATTTTCTATTGAATCTCAGGTTTTGGCGAAGCACGTGATGAACGTTCATCTAAACTCCAACAACGTGCAAGACTCTGCCCTTGCCGAGGGTGAACTGTCTCTGCAATTTCTCAAGAAATATATCAGCTATTGTAGGAGGTGAGAAAGTAACTTCGTTATTCCAACAATGTCGAGTCTTCACAAGTTTTTATGAATACAAATTTGGTCATTGTGATCTTTAAATGATCTCTTTTAGGTGTCTTCAATTACAGGCAAGACTGAAGGTGGAAAAAAATATTAATGCAGTAAGTGATGCTTTACCGCAGAGTTTTGTTCCAAGCTCGAATAAATATTTTATCAATGGATCGCATTTTTGTGCTGCAATTCAAATATTCATTTGTGTGATCATAAAATCTCTTGCATAAACAAAGAATGTGAACTGAGTTCATTGATTTTTAAGGAGAATTGTGTGAATGTCTTCTGCAATTCGGAAGTGAAAAATTTAATACATCTTTAATTAAACGCATGTCATATGATGTTTCAGTCACTGTGGACCGCGTCTATCGGAGGTTGCGGGTGCCAAGCTGCAGAACCGCTATGTGCTTATGAGGAATGGGGCGCGAGAGGCCGAGGTTCAGGCTGATAAGCGGCTCGCCATCCCCATCACAGTTCGGTCAGTGATGTTATCAGTTAACTGCTTTTCAGACGTATATAGAAGTGTTGATGCGTATTATAAATCGATATTATTTAAGATGTCGTAATTTGTCAGTGTGATTGAATTATTTCATATTAAGAAACGTCAAGTAATTGAGGCTGCAATCAAATAATTAAGGCTCTAATAAATATAGGAAATATAATATCTAACTGGAATATCGTGCAATAGTATCAAGTTACTCTGATGACTAAGAGAAAGATTGATACTTCTGTAATGGAAAATAGTGAAAGGTGCTAACATTTTTTGTTGTAGGAACTTTCCCTCTAATATAATTCGACTTCCAAGGCATGTAATGATGGCTTGCTCTCCCCGCCCTCGAATGACATTTTGTGCGTAACTTAGTCTATTTTCTGGGAGCAGGCAACTCGAAGCCATCGTTCGTATATCGGAGTCACTGGCCAAGATGCGATTGAGTGCATATGCTAATGAAGCTGACGTAGATGAAGCTCTAAGGCTCTTCCAAGTGTCCACCCTCGACGCTGCCATGTCAGGCTCCCTTACTGGTTAGTAAATGCTATAGCAAACTTGAACAAAAAAGGGCATTTTTTACGTTGTTATGATTGACAAATTAGTTAATTCACTTGGTGTTATAAGCTGAAACGGTAAAAGTTTATTAACACGCTCATTAAGCAGTAGGATTATGAAAGTGTCGCAAACTTCAGGTGCTGAGGGTTTCACAACTGAAGAAGATCAGGAGACAATCTCCCGCATCGAGAAACAAATTAAGCGACGCTTTGCCATCGGCTCCCAGGTCTCCGAGCACTCCATTGTTCAGGACTTCGTGAGACAAGTGAGTGTAGTTTCAGTTGTTGGTTCAAAACGGTGCAACATTATAATGTCAATAATATTTGATCTCGATATAAAAACAAGTAAAAAAGCAATTATTATAGATTTTATTAATATCTACGTAATATTTCAGAAATACCCTGAACGTGCAATTTATAAAGTCCTGCACTACATGATTCGGCGTGGGGAAGTCCAGCATCGTTTGCAGCGCAAGATGCTTTACAGGATCAAGTAAATTCTTTTCTGACATTGCATTGGATCTACAAATTAAACTTACATTTAATCAATTGCACCGTATTAAATAAAATGTTATATTCGATGAAATTTATGATTGTCCTCATGCTATTAAACCGTTCGTGTCTCAAGTAAAAACTCCTTATCTTGCAATGGTTTCAGCATAATCTTTTAGGCATTTGTTTCCCCACGATGAGCCCCCCAAGAAGATTGTCTGCGGCAAGTTCAGCCATGGCGGCGCGGGTTCTTTCCTCAGAGGTGCCGAGGTGAGGTAGCAGCGCTGGATCAAGAGAAACATCTCAACCATTCAAAAGCTTATTGAATTTCTTGAAATCATTCATTTGTCATTGTATCGCAAAAAAGCTTTGCGATTACACGCAAGTTAACATAGTGAGTGATGAAAATTCATCAAATGTGAATGTCATAGCATGTCATCTGAACACCGAAGGACAATGCATTTTAGACATGAAATGCTGGAGGTTTAACGCGCAAACTGGTGTATATGCGGTGGTTAGCGTATGTGTGGTGAACATCGCGCGAGTGTGGCGTGTATCAATGTATGGCATACGCGTTATTTCTGTTGCATACTGTATTTGTGGCTTAGGTTGCCTTTGTGCGTGAGTGTATTTGTTACGTGTCGCGTAAGTGCATGCTGTACATGGCTGATCAACTCACTGCAGTTAGGCAGGGTGGTGAGGATGTGGTCAGCGGGGAGCGGCTCTGGCGTCATCACGTCCAGACCCGCAGCCCTGATCTGGCCGGTCTGAATGGCCCACACTAGCGCTTCTTGGTCTACCAGTCCTGAATGGTGCGCAAAAAGTCATACATATCGCATCATTAGGTTCAAGTTTGTATTCGAATTATAATGATACTTTTTAAAGTTAAAATTTTGAACGGATTCGAAAACCTCTCTCCACATGAAGCCATAGACAGTAAATTAACGACTCTTGTAAGTATGAGATGTTCACTCTCTTGAAGCTAAACTATTATCGAAAGCTGCCGAGATTTTAACTGGACAGCGAACACTAATTATGGGGCACCTGATGATGGGATTCGAATAGTATGAGAAAGATGGGCAATGAAGGATATGATTCTGAATGAGAGTAATGGCGCAGAGGTACGAGCGAGACTGGCTGAGGAGTGGTTTGCAGTGATAGATTTGTAGCAGGAAGCAACTTTGGATTTCAACGAGAGTGAAAAGTGGTATTTGGAGAATGTAAGAAGGCTAACGGAGGAGAAAGGCAAAAATAGTCTTGATGAACGGAGAAGGGGATAAAAAATTGTAAGGAATAATTGAACAAAACTAGAATCCACAATTCAATTTTCTGTTTCATGATGCAGATCCATTCGTTAAATTTGAATGCGTCTCAGTTCCTTAGGATGACAGTGCTTTCTTTTCAGGGGTACGTGTGAAATATGTCTTTATTTAGTTGAATTTAGATCAGCCCAATGAGACTTGTATTGACTGCGGTTCCGAACATGACTTCGAGCTGCGTGGCTGACGGATGCAACGGTCTGACGTAAGGTCTCCACGCACACCTTCCTAAACGCCCAAATTTAATCTAGGTCAGACCTCCTCTAGAGGTGTTGATGAAGACCGCCGAGTTCTTCATGGCAGCAAAGGCGTCCTTGTTGAACTTGGCGCGAGTTTGTTCGTTGAGCGCCGCCGTGCATATTACGAAGTCGCTTTCCTGCAGCAGCCGTTCGAAGCTTACGAACTCAGCCACAGGGTAACTGCCACCTACGATCATAGAACAAACATAAACGGTCTAATACGTTGCTATCAAAGCCGCTACGTAATTCTTCATGAACAGCAATATATCATTCCTATTTTAAGTAAATTTCAGCTCAAGTATAAAAAGAGAAATTCGACACCGTTTATCGTGAAATGATAACCTACCAAGCTCTTTCTTAGTCGTGCTCGTATAGAGGAACTTGGCGACGTTGAAGCCCGCGAGCCTCTTGAGTACTGCCTGTCCAGTCCGCCCCAAACCAAATATTCCCACCGTGGACCCCGACAATCCTTTGCCCAGCATCCACACGGGGCCCCACACGCACCTTCCCCAGCCGCCACTGCGGGTCAAAAGCCACCGAGTTCAACACTTCATCATTTTTCCTTGAAATGAATTCGGTAAGGAAAACACGCAAAACAACCCAGCAAAAACAGTCAACATTTCTGAAGTATTGATCAAGGAAATATCAGAGAAGTGTGTATGCATCCGCGAGTTAAAAGCACAAATAAAACAATTATGTATACTTCAACCTGTCGGTTTGACGGCGTTTGTAGGTTAGGGCAAATAAGAATTTTAATTCAAGTTTCAAATTAACAAATAAGTAAAACACAAACGCCCGCTTGAACGAAACCATTGACCACGGGCTGGTCCTGTTCTACAGGCAGCACGTGTCGGTCACTAACTTATTAAGCTCAGCGTTGGCCTGTAGCAGCAGCGTTGGCCTGTAGCAGCAGCGTTGGCCTGTAGCAGCAGCGTTGGCCTGTAGCAGACGCCTCCAGGTGGCCAGCAGCAGCGCTAGCGTCAGCTCGGCCGTTGCATCAGTGAGCACGTCCGGCGTGTAACCCACCTGACCACCAACACAACCGGTTATCTCAGTGATCCCTTTTGTTCTCTCATATTTCTACTTCCTAGTCATACATCTACTTCCTCTTCGAGTTCCTAGTTGCAGAAGCGATGAAGCAGTTGTTTGTTGCTGTCGTGCGCCCGGACATAAAAATTGGAAACGTCGTGTGGTCACCGAAACTTGAAAAGGACAAAAATTTAATAGAGAGTGTTCAAAGACGTGCAACGAAGATAATTCCGGGCTTGAAAGGCAAGTCCTATGAGGATAGATTAAAGATAATGAAGCTTCCAAGCCTCAGTTATCGACGTCTGCGTGGGGAACTCATTGAAGCATACAAGTATACTCATGGCTTGCACAAGGTCCCACAAGGATTACTAGAATTTGACACAAGACCCAACACCAGGGGCCACGACTATAAACTAAAAAAATGCGTTGGAACACATCCACGCGACAACATTTCTTCTCGATTCGAGTCACCGACATGTGGAACAGCCTCCCTGATAGCATCGTTGACGTTCCGAGTATGAACGCCTTCAAGAACAGACTAGACGAAGCTATGCTGGAGCATATGTTCAGTCTTAAAATGCCTAGCAAAATACGGATCGGGCAATAACTCCACCAGCTATCTCAATCAATCGTCAGTTATGGAAAGATCGGGTTCCAAAGGCCGGATCCCTTGTGAATCAAGTCACGACAAATTTAAGAATCGGCAACAGGCCATGGGCCTATTTCTTCAGTGCCGACACTTCTATTCTGTTCTACTTCACGAAGATAATTGTTAGCTGGCAGGCGTCGAGGATGGATCGCGGGACTAAAGGGACATTTTTTCTGGCCATTGGGGATAAGCTTGAAAGTTAGACTTGGGCAATTCTCACTTAGTGGATAATGGGAGAAACGCATACGATTTTCAACGAAAACGTTTGACTTGATAAAAAAATCAAAGAGAACGAATCATTTTGTCGAAGCGCATCTTTCGTCAACTAATCTAAAACAAAGGGACGAATTCAAGCTTTGAGTTCTAGAAGTATTTAAGTGTAGCTATGAGACGTGCAGTGGTCAAGCCGTAAGTGCTGCGTGATACTGCCGGCTTACTTTGATGTCGCGGCTTTTCATTTCCTCGAGGCTGAGATGATCGTAGCCCACAGACATCGTACTGATCACACGCAAGCTACGTCCTGTTCTCAAGTACAAGGAAGGTATTAATCTACCACGAGCATCTGAACATTAGTAACGAATGCTTGAAATGAGAGTCTTTCACTGTGGTGAGCTAGATGATTTCGTCAAACGTTATGATACCAGAATCATTCTTCTGCCCAATTTCACTTGTAGGAGATTTGAGTAGAAAATGAATGAGTATAGGCTTGCCCCTATTTAATATTTCATTTCTTCAATAATTTATATAAATAATGATCTCATACCGGCCGCGTCTAAAACTTTGGTGTTGATGCGGTCTGTGATGAAACAGAACAGTCCGTCTTTCCCGGCGACTCTGGCCAGGAGCTGGTCGCGAGGCATCGGGTAGGAGCCTTCGTAAATGTCTACATCACACCTGAACATTTGAACACAATTAGAAATCACGCGGCGAATATATGAGCAAAGTGTATGATTTATAACAAAACTTTGCTTTCTATAAAATAAAATTGGCAATTTAATGTTTTATAACTGGCTGCTCACACGAACGAAAATTACCAGCATTCTATTTTAATACTAGCAACGCAAGCAAGCATGAAACCTAGGAATGGAAGCTGATCTTGAAAATAACTAAACAATTTATTTGGGCAAGAATATAAAAATTTCAAGCTAGAACTCTAATACCGATTATCCACTACCACTAGTACAACACTATTTTAAATTAACGCCACATATACAACGTTCAAATTACATCGTGAATCGTAATCGCTTTCTCAACGACTCACAGCTCACGTAATTTCCGTATGGCGATCTGTGGGACATCTTTTTTGGTGATTAACACTTTAGGCTTCTCCATGGCATCCGGCAGAGAGGTTGAAAACGCGGGTTTGAAGAAGTTCAAATTTCGAGGAGTCTTGCAAATTCTCAACGGCTGATACCGAAGGAGAACGCACCATGCCAGGTCATGAGAATCGTTGACTAATTTAAACCGTGTGTCAAATGCAAGACCCTCATTAGTCGGAAGTAATATTCCTATGCATGTTTCCGAAGTATGGTAAATGCGATATCCTGGAGGTAGAATTAAATCTTACCACCTAAAAACATGAAGCGGCTATCAAGATAGTTCGTATTTGTCACTTAGGCCAAAAAAATATGAAGTGTTACAATCCTAATCGACTTCCTGGCATATATAGAGAACAGAATTCAGGCAGTTGATGATTTGTTCAATTTAAGATTTATTCTTCGTTGGCGATAGTAATTAATATCACTGCGGTCGTGGTTTACGACGTTAATACGACATGGCGCATCGCCATGGGCTACCTAATCCACAGGCGCCAGTCTTGAATCAAGGAACGCGCAACTCCATTGGTCATGAGGGATGCGCCGACAGGAGTTATGAGCAATCCGGCATGACCGCTAAAATGAAAGAATAGAAAAAAAATGTTTAAGAGACCGGAGTAAGAGTTGCTGACTACGGGAAGTAAAGGAGCAGCAAGCCTCCCTTGCGCCAGTCGAGCGATAGGCGCCCCGTGTAAGAACCATCATACAAACTGTCAATTTTTTACTGGTCATTTATGTACACAGAACAATGCTCACAATAATACGATAAGCTGGACCATGAATGAACTCTTTAAAAAAAGGAATTTGGTGAATTTGACTCCAAAGCTTCGACGAGGTGTAACGCTTTGCCAGGTCTCCTGGCAACGCTCTCAGGTCTCCTCAAAGCACTCTATTGTTCAGGACTTCGTGAGACAAGTGAGTGTAGTTTTAATAGTTAGATTTTATTAATATCTAAGTAATATTTCAAAAATACCATGAACGTGCTATTTCTAATGTCCTGCACTACATGATTCGGCGTGGGGAAGTCCAGCATCGTTTGCAGCGCAAGATGTTATACAGGATCAAGTAAATTCTGTCCTAGAGGGATTGCTTCACATTATTTTGCTTTGGAGCCACAATATAAACTCAAATTTAATCAATTACATAGTATTAAATAAATTTTATATTCGATGAAATATATAATTATCCTCATACTATTGAACAGTTCGTGTCTTGAGTAAATTCTCCATTGTCTTGTTGATGGCTTCAGCACAATCTTTTGAGCATTTGTTTGCCTTCGATGAGCCCCCCGAGAAGATTTTCAGCAGCCAACTCTGCCATCGCTTCACGCGTCTTGACGTCAGCGCTTGCAATATGAGGGACCAATGCTGCAAGAGGAAAAGTTATTAGGCAAGTTTTGTTCGATATCATAAAATTTGCGCTTTCGTTCCACTCCCATTTATGAGGTTAAGTATGCAGTTCTGAAAATTTATGGCTTTGAGAGCCATAATTTCTAGTGCCAACAAGCTCTAGAAATTCTGAATAATAATTTTGTATCCTACTAATGTATGATAGTCGTAGTAGATGTTGTGTAGTATATGTTGTGTAGCAGATGTTGTGTAGCAGATGTTGTGTAGTATATGTTGTGTAGTAGATGTTGTGTAGTAGATGTTGTGTAGTAGATGTTGTGTAGTATATGAAGACCGCCGAGTTCTTCATGGCAGCAAAGGCGTCCTTGTTGAACTTGGCGCGCGTTTGTTCGTTGAGCGCCGCCGTGCAAATGACGAAGTCACTCTCCTGCAGCAGCCGTTCGAAGCTTACAAACTCAGCCACAGGATAACGGCCGTCTATTATCATGATAAACAGCATCGAGAAATTATTTTGCCGAGCTCAAAGTTATTTCGGCTGTCACAAACGCGCGCAGGCTCGAAAATAAGGGTTGAAATAATCTCGATTCATTTTAGGGCACATCAAGTCACCTTATTTTCACGCCGGTACAGATAAAATATTCAAATTTACTCTCGAATGAAAATCTTCTACTGAGAATTTTATTCAATTTCTCACGCTCTTGTCTAAACTAATCTCACCAAGTTCTTTGGGGCCGTTGCTATTATAGAGGAACTTGCCGACATCAAAAACGGATAGTTTTCTTAGCACCTCCAACCCAATGGAGCCCAGTCCGAATATACCAACCGTCGAGCCTGCGACGCTACGGCTCAGCATCCATTGCTGGCTGCCTTGGCTTTCTGCCCAACCCTCGCTGCACAGAATGAACGATCAACACTAAGCTTTTCGCTGAAATTTTTCGTAAACTAGCGTATTGGTCTAACCCTCTAGCCACCAGCTACCTTACGAGTCCAAAATACTACATTTTATCCATACCATATCTGCTGAAATTTATGCATTGAAAAAAATGACAGGTGACAAAATATTAGTCATAGCGCAGCCTGAAATTAAAGCCATTATATTTGCCCCATGCTAAATATTATTTTGCCATGCGTTTTTAGCTATACGCTAAAAGCACTAAGCCGAAAATCTAAAAGTGCTAAGTGCCCCCAAGAAATAAAACGACTAACCAATTATTCTGTGCTAAGACATTCTTGTTAAAATTTAGGTAAATGCTAAATCGTATGATTCTAGGATGATGCGAAGGATCAAGATCAAACTTGTATCACGTTTTCGCTGAATTAACCGCTATTCATACACTAAAAAGATTTAGTAACTGATAATTCAAACAAGTTCCGAAAAGAACTAACAATGACATCGACGAAAACTCTGACGTTTCTATGCATATTCCCAGACTTTCACAAACTAATCTCAAGAAAATAAGGTTGCCGGTATGAATAACGAGTTGCTGGCGACTAGAACCTGGTGATCTGGGCGCTGCATTCGAAGAGGCGTCGCGCGGTGGCGAGCAGCAACGTGACTGTCAGCTCTGCGCAGCTCTTGGTCAGGACGTCAGGCGTTACGCCCACCTCAAACAAACATCATTAACTATTTCTCGCTACAAAGTTATTATAAATTAATTAAGATAAATGTGTAATGAATGAAGAAGCGTTATTCACTTATTGTGGGCTAACACGTGCCGGTAAGAACATTCGTCTCGTTTAAAAGCGTGATAGTCAAAACCATTTTTAGTCAAACCATAAAACCATACATACTTTTCTTTAAGTAGAAGGAACTAAGTACGCTTAACGGGAGCTGGATTTAAAATTTAAATTTAATGTATCCTACAATCACTACAATATAAATTATTTCGTAATGAACAATAAAATTGACTTTAATTTTCAAAAGGTTGTTAAATGAGAGTGTTTCCTCTATAAATGAGCTGGTATCAGAATAATTGTAATATGATGGACATTATCGTGGTGGTAGGATGGATGATCTATATCAGTAATGGGTTTCTTGAGATTTGGACGGGTTATTAATACATGTACAGTTTCTTTATTATTACGAACGGGATGCTATAACTACAGGATTATCGATCTCGGGCAACGTCGGACTAACCTGCTAGCTAAGAATAAACTTAACGCTAGGTTCAAGATACTAACTTTAATGCCACGCTTCTTCACTTCTTGCACGTCGATGTGGTCATAGCCTGCGGAGAATGAGCTCACCACAGCCAAGGTTGGGCCTGCATTACATTATGCATTTAATTACACAATATATCAATAACTGCACGGCAACCAGCACCTCACAACACAAGTGAGCACGTTATCAACATAACATGTGACTCAAACAGGAATAATAGGCCTATGTGGGAATTTAGTATACGAAACTTGCCACACGCTCACGGGCATAGGAATGGATAAAATATTACGGCCAAGATACCAAGCCTGGTTTTACCCATGCTTTAAATTGTCTACCGGTATCTAAGATAACCACAGCCTTTTATGTGAACAGCAACTGGAGGCATATAACAAACATAAAAATATTGACTAGGAGAATAACGCCAAGTGAATTATGTACTTGTTCTCAACAATGGTACATTCATTGAACGAGGTGCATTGCAGACACTTCATATGATTGTAAATTTAGGATACGTATATGACTAAGCAAGAAATTTAACAGCAAATGCCGTCATTTTAGTAGTTCAGAATGAAGTGAACTACGATTTGATGGTAAATTGTAAGTTTGTTTTTATATACATAGTCGACAAGGCAGAACTTTCTCTGAAAAAAGGTTCGAAGAAATTGAAGGCAGATTACGTAGATGGTCAAAAAAGGTAGAATGGTTTGCTAGCGGTTCAGCTATCAAGCTATTCCGCACCGGAGGTCAAAAGATGACAAACATTGCCGGCACGGTGGAAGGTCTCAATTATTCAATATCTCAATTTAATCATCAGCCACAAGGGGCGGAAGGTCTCAGATGTCCAGCCCGCTGAAGCTGGCTCGAAAGAAGCAGCGCTAGCATCTCAAAGAGACGAAGTGACAAGGAGGGACAGGTGAAAAGCAACAGAAACGAAGACACTCGAACAAGAGGTCGCTTACACGGGACGTCGGCCGCCCGCACGAGAGAGAAACAGAGAAGGGAAATGTAAGGAATCCTACCTACATAATAACTTACTATAAGGTATCCTACCTACATAATAACTTAATGTAAGGAATCCTACCTACATAATAACTTAATGTAAGGAATACTACCTACATAATAACTTAATGTAAGGAATCCTACCTACATAATAACATGACCCCACAACTGAGATCTGCAGTCAAGACACCGCGAGCTCAGCGGTGGGGCGCTCAGGAACACTACCCTTAGAAACGTGAATTCCCATAGGACTTCCGACGAGCACGGACACATGTCAGAAGTCCCTCCTAAGGGGAGATTAAATAGATCATTCCAGGTAAAGCTAATTAATTATAATACTTATCAGCAGCATCAAGGGTTTCGGCGTTAACAGCGAAGTGAGTGGTTAGCACCACGCCGTGCTTGCCTGCCAGACGCGCCAAGAACTCCGCTCGAGACATCGTACCGCATTTATCGTACATTTCAACATCGCAACTGTAAATAAAACGTGTTTATTATGTCAAAATTTAGAAATTATGTGAGGCAAACACATTAATATTACTAACTGTACATGATTTTATTAACCTAAAAAATTACGATAATGAACAGATTCGACATGTGTAAGTATTTGCAAATTAGCATGAGGTTATTATACCTATTTTTTCAAGAGAAAACTACAATATACATCGGTGCTTACTATCATCATGTTAATAGAAAACAGTGAACTGATCAAAAATAGAACATTTTTTCGTTGGTCGCGTCTCTGCTGTCAGATGGCCGCCAGACCTAAGCTTTAATGTAACTCTACGGCAATATTATTCATCTAAAATTAATCTATTAATTATAATTCATTAATTCCCTAAAAATTTCAAAGTTATGTTTTAAAATTAGGGTAACAATTTTAAACAACCTCTTCTTACTATTGATAGAAGTAGCATAAACTTTTCAGTGGCTTTAAACATTGTAACTAAAGCATAGACTCATAACACTAAATTCATACTTACTAAGGTTCGAGCTTTTTCACCAATATGTCGGGGAAGTCGCTGCGACAAACAAGCACTTTAGGTTTCTCCATTATTTCACAGCTCATTTACCTGACCAAAACTCGAGACTGAAAAATGAATAAACATGATGTAAGATATTTGCTCCAGGTGGAAAATATTTTAATCATAAAAGAGAAATAACGACAATAACTAAACCACCGAAGCGACATCAGTTAAGTAATATACAGTAAACGTGAGTTGCATGAACAGCAGCTTATATCATCATGATGGGAATATTTATACACAAATTTCAAGCCAGCAGACTCCACAAGTGCCTTCATTATAAAAAATAATGCTTCATGTCAAATATTACCTCAATACGAAATTTCAATCCAGTTGGTTCGTTACAATGTCTTTTTAAGGTCTATAGCGTTGGCAACAGGACTAGTGCTACTACATTTTCAAAGGCCACTATATGCAAGCAAGATCCTTATCAGCTTTTGTCAATGAGTCGAGATAGCAGGTCACCACAAGTGTATTTACGCGGAAAATATTACAGATCGATAGTCGTACCGGACTAAAAGACATCGATGGAAGAAAAAATACTTAAAAGCTAGTTACGAATTTCATTAAGGTAACGATAAAACAATAGGGCTATAAATTCTATGTTCCGTTCAAAGGTAAATATAGGTCCAATAAAGAATTTTTAATCATGTGGCTGAGCAAACTACTTATATCTAATTCGTATGATGCACACAAATGGCTCTATTTACTTCCCACATGCAATCTAGGGCTGCAACTGACAGAGAAGAAAGGTTTATTGCATCGCCAATGGCCGCACAGGATCAATAAATAATAGCAGTTTCAGATCTAGAATTGCCAAGAAACACAGTATAGTTGGTTCGATACAATCCAAAATACGCGTTAAAAAGTCGGTAACACATCGATGAGTAAGCTAGGATGGATGGTTTAGCAAAGTCTCTGTGGCATTTCCTTGTCCTCCAAGAGGCCTCCAAGAAGATTGTCCGCGGCAAGTTCAGCCATGGCGACGCGGGTTCCTTCCTCAGAGCTGCCAATGTGAGGTAGCAGCGCTGGAGCAAGAGAAGCATCTAAACCACTGAAAAACTTCTTAAATTTATTTAAATCATTGATTTGTCATTGTATCGCAAAAAAGCTTCGCAAGTAGACACAAGTTAACATAGTGAGTGAGAAAATTAATCAAAACGTGATTAAAAGTTGTGAAAAGCGTGATTTATGGTCAATCACTTAGCATGTCATCTGAGCACCGAAGTACAATGCATTCTAGACATGAATGCTGGAGGTTTAACGCGCACACTTCGTGCTTGTTACGCATATGCGGTTGGTGTAGCGTATTTGTGGTGAATACGAGTATAGCGTAAGTGTGGCGTGTATGACATATTATATTATTATGACGTGTATGGCGTTATTTCTGTCACATATGTGTGGTTTATGTTGCCTTTGTGCGTGAGTGTGTGTGTTACGTGTCGCGTAAATGCATGCTGTACATGGCTGATCAACTCACTGCAGTTAGGCAGGGTGGTGAGGATGTGGTCAGTGGGGAGCGGCTCTGGCGTCATCACGTCCAGACCCGCAGCCCAGATCTGGCCGGTCTGAAGGGCCCACACTAGCGCTTCTTGGTCTACCAGTCCTGTGCATGACAAGGATTAATTCTCGTGTGAAAACCTGGAAATGATTTGTTAATCACAGAAGCTTCGTAGCTTACAAGTTCAGATGTTTTCGAACTAAACGCCCATCTGTAAACTCTCGAGAAGAATTTAAGTTTCGCTCTTGATAGAAAAATAGTTTTGGAAACTACGAGTAGCGCCATATCAACAATTGACCAAAATTAAACATTTATTCTATTCGGGTTCTGTCTGACCTCCTCTAGAGGTGTTGATGAAGACCGCCGAGTTCTTCATGGCAGCAAAGGCGTCCTTGTTGAACTTGGCGCGTAGCTCTTTCTTAGTCGTGCTCGTATAGAGGAACTTGGCGACGTTAAAGCCCGCGAGCCTCTTGAGTACTGCCTGTCCAGTCCGCCCCAAACCAAAGATTCCCACCGTAGACCCCGACAATCCTTTACCCAGCATCCACACGGGGCCCCACACGCACCTTCCCCAGCCGCCACTGCGGGTCAAAAGCCACTGAGTTCAACACTTCATGATTTTTCCTTGAAATGAATTCAGTAAGGAAAAGACGCAAAATCATCACCTAACAAAAACCGTCAAAATTTCGAAAATATTGATTAACGAATTATCCAAGAAATGTGTATGTATCCGCGAGTCAGAAGCACAAATAAAACAACTATGTATACTTCAACCTGTCGGTTTGACGGCGTTTGTTGGTTAGGGCAGAGAAGAATTTTAATTCAAGTTTCAAATTAACAAAAAAGTAAAACACAAACGCCCGCTCGAACGAAAAAATTGACCACGGGATGGTCCTGTTCTATAGGCAGCACGTGTCGGTCACTGACTTATTAAGCTCAGCGTTGGCCTGTAGCAGACGCCTCGAGGTGGCCAGCAGCAGCGCTAGCGTCAGCTCGGCCGTTGCATCCGTGAGCACGTCCGGCGTGTAGCCCACCTGACCACCAACACAACCGGTTATCTCAGTGGTATCTTTTGTTCTCTCATATTCCTATTCTCTTGGACATAATTGGTAGCTGGCAGGCGTCGTGGATGGAGCGCGGAACTAAAGGGACATTTTTTCTGACCATTGGGGATAAGCTTGAAAGTTAGACTTGGGTAATTCTCACTTAGTGGATAATGGGAGAAACGCATACGATTTTCAACGAAAACTTTGTGAACGTTTGATTTGAAAAAAAGCACAAGATCACAGTGAAAGAACCATTTGTCGAAACGCATATTTTGTTAACCAATCTAAAACGAAGGGACGAAATTAAGCTTTGAGTTCTATAAAGTTTTCAAATGTAGCTATGAGACGTGCAGTGGTCAAGCCGTAAGTGCTGCGTGATACTGCCGGCTTACTTTGATGTCGCGGCTTTTCATTTCCTCGAGGCTGAGATGATCGTAGCCCACAGACATCGTACTGACCACACGCAAGCTTCGTCCTGTCCTCGAATACAAGGAAAGTATTAATTTACCGCGAGCATCTGGGGCCATATTTTCAAAATTCGCTAAGTGAGCGTAAGTACTTAAGCTCAATTTTCTTGTCTATGATTGGTGGATATGGCTTGAAACTTGAAAGGCCGTCAATGATTGGCTGATGAACTTAAGATCTCTTAACTTTTTTTTGAAAGTATAGGTCCAGAACATCAGTAACGAATGCTTGAAATAAGTAAAAAAATCTTTCGAGTAGAAAAATCTTTCATTGCTGACAGCTTGATGACTTCGTCAAACATTATGAATCAAGAATAATTCTTCTACCCAACTTCACTTTTAGGAGAATTAAGCAGAAAATGAAAGAGTATAGGCTTACCCCCTATTTAGTGTTACATTACTTCAATAATTTATATCACGTAATGATCTCATACCGGCCGCATCCAAAACTTCGGCGTTGATGCGGTCTGTGAGGAAACAGAACAGTCCGTCTTTCCCGGCGACTCTGGCCAGGAGTTGGTCGCGAGGCATCGGGTAGGAGCCTTCGTAAATGTCTACATCACACCTGAACATAATTAAATAGAAATTACGCGGTGAGTATATGGGCTATGCGTATACTTCATAACAAAACTTTGCTGTCAATAATAGAAAATTGGCCTTGTATTACTTTTTATAAACTGACCACTCATACGAACGTAAATTACCAGCAGTCAATTCAAACTCGTAACCCAAGCAAGCATGGAGCCTAGGAATGGAAGCTGATTTAGAAAATAAACAAACTATTTGGGCAAGAATATAAAATATTTCAAGTTAGAACTCTAAGTAACGATTATCCGCTAGTACAGCACAATTTTAAATTAATGCCACATACACATCATTCAAACTATATTTTGAATCGTAATCGCTGTTGCAAACTCACAGCTCACGTAGTTTCCGTATGGCGATCTGTGGGACATCGTTTCTGGTGATTAACACTTTAGGCTTCTCCATGCTATCCGGCAGAGAGGTTGAATACGCGGGTTTGAAGAAGTTCAAATTTCGAGGAGTCTTACAAATTCTCAACGGCTGATACCGAAGGAGAACGCACCATGCCGAGAAGGTCATGAGAATCGTTGACTAAGTTAAACCGTGTGTCAAATGCAAGACCCTCATTAGTCGGAAGTAATATTCCTACGTATGTTCCCGCAGTACGTTAAATGCGACAGCCTAAGGAAGAATTGAATCTTTCCGCCTAAAAACAAGAAGCGGTTATCAATATACTTTTTATCTGTCACTTAGGATCAAACAACTATTTTTAAAATATCGACTTCCTAGTTAGTTAGTTTAGTGGCCAAATGTTAACTAGCGCTTCAGCCATTTAGCTATCTCGCACCGACAGTCAAAATGAACATCACCAAAGAGGTGGAAAGTCTCAGTTATCGAAAGATTCTCAAGTGAAGTCAAAAATTGTTCATCACCCGCAAGGGGCGGAAGGTCTCAATTGTCCAGCCGCTGAAGCTGGCTCGAAAGAAGCAGCGTTAGCATCTCAAATAGACGAAGTGACAAGGAGGGACAGGTGAAAAGCAACAGAAACGAAGACACACGAACAAGAGGTCGCTTACACGGGACGTCGGCTGCCCGCACGAGAGAGAGACAGAGAAGGGAAATGTAAGGAATCCTACCTACATAATAACTTAACCCCACAACTGAGATCTGCAGTCAGACACCGCGAGCTCAGCGGTGGGGCGCTCAGGAACAATCCCCTAGGAGCGCGAAATCCCAAAGAACTTCTGACGAGCACAGACACGCGTCAGAAGTCCCTCCATGAGGGGTATCGACTTCCTAGCTTATATAGATGACAGAACCGAGGCAATTGATATTAGTTCAATTTAAGATTTATTCTTGTCAGTGGCGATGGCAGGTAATATCACTGCGATCGTGGGCAGTTAATATGACATGGCGCATCGCCATGGGCTACCTAATCCACGGGCGACAGCCATTGCCTCAAGAAACGCGCATCTCCATTGGTCATGAGTTCCGTATGACCTAAAAAATGAGAGAAAAGAAAGAATATTAATGAGACCAGAATAAGAGTTGCTGACTACGGGAAGTAAAGGAGCAGCAAGCCTCCCTTGCGCCAGTCGAGCAACTGGCGCCCCGTGTAAGAACCTTCATACATACTCTCAATTTTTGACTGGTTATTCATGGCACCGATAGAAACGAGACGTAGACACGAGGTGAGAGATGATGGTCCACATTAGAATACTCACAATAATACGATAAGTAAGTCCATGAAGGAACTCTATAAAAAAGGAATTTGGTTTATTTGACTTCAGACAAATCTTGGATTTTTCAATAAAATATATTAGCTGAAAACATCAGTAAGACGCGATAATAATCGAATACGTGAGAAATTGTAGGAATATTCAGGGACGAAGTAAAGAGAGCTCATGTAGTATTAAAATCTTTATTTGATTCCTAAGATACATACAGAAATGTGATGCACATCGGGACACACCATCGTACCAGTTAAGCCCCACACGTAATTGCAGCGAGCGAAGCACCGGCGTTGCTCAGTCGTTTGCACATTAAAAATAAGTTCAGGAATACATCGTCTGGTGTGAGGTGAGCCCGTAAGGATAAAATATGAACGGAAGTTGCATAAGAACAACTGCACAAGTTATAAGGAGGCATGAAGCGTGAAGAACTATTAGTCATTCAACAGAATAAACGCGGAGTATGCCAATAGGTGGCAACTAGCGGGCTAATACAAGGATAAGATACAATTTGCTCGGAATATTGTGATGAAAATCCTGTGAAATAGCTTGGCGGTAGCAGCATTAATGCCTGCTATTTAATGAATAATAATGAAATGACGTTAAGCGTGAGGCAAAAATATCTTCATTCATAAAAACTGACAATTTAACGAGAATTGCGGCGCTGTTGAAGGAAACCAGAATTGAAGAAGAAATACTGAACTGGTCGTGTCAGTGGAGTGTCGAATAAGAAGACCAATCGTGCTTCACCGACGCCATTATTAAGGACACTCGTGAAAACACTTAGTATTATTTCAACGGCCTATCTATCGTTTCTATGGGATTTCTAAACGCACATTGACGTTACCCTTGCTCCTAATTATGTTAACGGCGCTCACCAACAAAGGGTAACCAACAAGTAGCTGCGAGAGACGAAGCACAAACAAATATCTTTCGCATAAAAAAAACAATCTTATGCAAACCCCAGAGCGCAATCAACACATTGAAAATTCCAGTAAAATTGCGCTACGGTAGCCAACCGAGTAAAGTCAGTCGCAGTTACTTACAATTATCAACTATTCGGACGTACGCAAGGCTCTGAATTTTTTCCGTTGTATCTCGGGGGCATAAACCTAAGTGTAACACCGTCAAGTAATGACACATTCTACCATTCATAGTACATGGTTCAATGATCAAACTAGAACAAATTATCGTTAAAATCTTACTTGAGGAGCTTAATAAAAAAGGCTACAATATGCCCAGAGAGCCTGACATTTTATCGAGAAAAGCATATGTAAAACCAAAGCCTACAAAAGACAAACATGGCGACTGCAATTGTGACTTTTCAGCCGTCACTGAAATCGCCCCAGCTATCGAACTCATTGTTGAACACGACAACACTGATGTGTTGTTTTTCTTTTCTTTTTGAATACGCCCGTTTCACAAGAGTAATAAATTAAACATGAAAAGTTATGCAGGATAAAAATCATACAAGCAGTAGAATGAAAAAATATATATAAAAAAATTCTATTGAAGCAAGATGTTTGACAGCACCCGAGACATGTCGCGTGAAGTTTAGTCATTATGACAGTGACAAAGCATTTCTTTGATAACCATTACACTCGGGTTAATAGGGTCTTGCGATCAAAACATGGTTGAACTATACAAGGTTGACCCACAGGAAGTTCCGTCTTTCAGTTCAGCTTTCTTGTTATGTCACTGAGATCGAGAAACGTAAACAAACCCGTCATTCCTATGACGGCTTGGTTGACTGCTTTGATCGCATTTCGGTGATTGGTTAATGTCCGTGACGTCACTGAGATCAGTGACATCACAGGTGAACAACAAACTACATCAGCAAAAATGAGCTTCTCATGAGTCAACCTTATACTAGTTCAAACATGCGATGAACATACCTCGGAAATGCCCACATGCCGAGCCGATTTGAAACTTGGCTATAATATAAGACAAAACTAGTTCACGAATAACGCTTGTAGGAGTTTCTCAAGCGAGGAAATGTTAACATCGCTATATAAATCAAACGGTGGCAATAGGCACACGAAAAGCATAGAGTCATTAGTATTGAGGACCGCGCAACTGAACCAGGCATCGAAAAGAATGCCCACTGAAGGCAAAGCTGGACAAATATATGAAAGCTGCAGGTATAATCGCGTCAATAGTTCTAAGATGCCTAGAAGTTGTTAAGAACATTGAAAACTGTATTTATAGACTAGAGATAGCAGTAAATTAACGATTCCAAGACAAAGATAATAATTCAATGAAACAATCAAATTGAATCGGAACCAAAACATTAATTAAGTCATAATCAGCTACAAATTATTTTACCCAACTTTGGACACACTTTAAAATTCCAATTGAATCCTTTCTGGTAAACAGATTTAAAGCTCGACACTTAGATAAGAGTATATTAACATAGATCGGTTATGTTATCTAAAGACGATAAAAGGTTTCAGTAAGAGCCCATAATAATTAGACCTTAGAATGTGCCTTCCTGATCCATTCATCCAGACTTTCGAGAGTTCATAAGAATAACAACGAAGACTCCGCTGAAATCGAGCATTAAAACGGAACGCATAAACTCCCAACAAGGGAGTGAGCTACACGAGACCGTCGGAAGAATTACGGTTGTGAGGCGAGACCTGGGGCCGGATTATCGAAACTTCGTAACTTTTTATACTTACGACAAAAAAGTTCTGTGGTACGTAAATAAACCCTAATTTTGGCATTATCAAAACTTTCGTACGCAAGTCTTAGCTAAAAGCCTAAATTTTTTTCCCGCGCAAATCTTTTTATAATACCACCGTTAGTATTACGTTGTCATAGCAACGCCACTCGTAAGTCGATTTTGCGTACTTACGAAGTTTTGATAATACGGCCCCTGGGTTACTCAGGGCAGGTAGAGGGCTTGATGCCAGTTTTCTTAGGACCGATTTGTGTGAAACAATTCCAGAAGATGCACTACGCATACTCAACTTTACGACTCCGAGAGCATGTTATAAAGCACTTATTCGTACCTTCCGTGAATGAATTCAGATATGTTCAGGTAAACAAGCTCACTTCAGGTCCATTTTGAAACTGATAGTTGGGTTAAAATAATAACGGAAAGTCTGGATAGGTGTTCTGAGGAAAAATCAGAAAAAATTGCTCAAAAACTTAAAGGCTATCACTTTATCATGTTTTTAGTAATTTTGATTACTAAAAACCCATATTTACAAACATTTCAGGTAATATTACATTTAAAACGCAGTGCCAAAATTGCAAATTCATAAAACTTGAAAAATTGCACGGCGAGAAGACTTCTCCAGTCGCTAAAAATTCGAGATATGGTAACTTTCATGGCCTTTGCACATCGTCACTGCCCCAACAGAAACAATGCATGTTTTGAATTGTTTTCAATATCAAAATATGAAGAAGATATTATATAATTAAAAAAGCCAACTCATAATTCACTTACTATGGTGCTAACTCTTTGAATACATTTTCGAACCAATTCAATTACGATACAAAGATTGAGGCATCCAATTACACGAGTGAAATAAGTGAGTATAATCGTGAACAACACCATGACCACCACAAGTTAGGCGTCACAAGAGCAGCAGTAAGTCTCACAGCTGAACCAGACTCGGAGAAAACACTGCACGTACGGAAATGAAAGACACGTTCAGAATGTGGATGTGGAAGCGATAATTGTTACAGCACAACATTTTGCACTATTCGTTTGAGATGAGTTTGATAATGACAAGTTAATATCAGAAGGTAGCGCACGTGACGTAAGTAGAGACTCCCAACTCAGGTGTATAACAACAAATTAGTCGTAACTTGTAACATTGACAGATTAATATACTGTATAATCGAGGAACGTCATGTAAGGGAACAAGAGCCGGTAGGTTGCTTTTAATCAGTTGTGGTAGAAGTTAGAGACGATCATTTATAATAACAGGTGTTCGTCAGAGAGTGAATCAGAACAGCACAACATTTGATGCGATACACACCAACAGAAGCGATCAAGGAGGGCGTCAATACAGTAACAAAATTATTCTGAACACAACATTGACGAGGATGCGAGACGCTGATGCATACGATGAGGCATAATGAGAATTAACAGAGAGAATTAAAAACTTTCAACTGTTAATTCATGACTTTGAAATAACAGTGCTCCACACTTATAGCTGAAATAAAGATAGTTAATTATCATCCTGTTTCTAAGGTATTTAAAACTTAAAGCATGTAGACGATTCATTACATTGTGACAAATACATTTTAACAAGTCTGATTCTTGTTTCGTCATAAGAATGGCGATTGTCATTTAATTAGAAAAATAAAGTCTAAAATCAGCAACTCAACTGAACCAAACATGGATAATTCAACGAAATAACAAAAAGTCGGGCAAACCTCATCCACCTGGGAGACGACATAAAGCTTAACACCAAACAAACGATGATCTACTGTAGGCAAGGGAAGGTTAAAAGCAAACGCCAGGTAAATCTCCGCTGGACTTCAGTGGTAAGAGTAAGAAATAACATAACACATGTATTTGATATGGAGATAATTAGTAACATATTTGGTATGGCTAGGAATACGAGATGATGTAGCGACCATTTCAGTTCGGGTTGATATTTCTCCCAAGCGCCTTGTGATGGCGACATGATGCAAACCTAGCACGGGCTATAAAGTAGACCTGAACAATGAAATCTAAACATACAAGCCATAAGAGTTACATCTCACCATTATCTAAGCATCATAATTTTGTTCACTCAAACAAAAGCGCTGAAAATGTTATGCAAAACATTCTAATGATAATCCTGTTCTAAAAAAAACTTCGGACACCAAAGGAGCACAAACGCACAAGCCATACGATGGTGTGCTTGTATGGACTAAATACATGGCCCTCAGGGGTCTAGTATCGAGGGGGAGAAGGGAGCTACCAACAGAGACTACAGAGGGAAAGGGGCACATGGACGGGCAACAACCAGGCCACGATTGAGGCCGTGTCTCGTTAAAGTGGCATTGGTGGTCAATGTCAAAGCTGCTGTAAATTTCATGGATACTTGAAGGGTTTAGAATAAATCAACTGAACATCTTTGGCATTCTAATGCATGCCCACGAACTAGGAGCCCTGGCACGCCAGTTATAACTTGACCTCGACACTCAGTACGGTCATTGTGAAGATTGTCAGGGCAAGTTTTGTTTAGTGACGAAACTACCCAATAGGAAGTCTTCTGCAACACAATTCTAACGTGTTGACTCAACACCGTGCAATTCGTCTAACGTCAAGACAAATATTAATTTTTTTCTGCTGGCGATGACGTGAAATTAATGAAGAGATATAGAGAAAAGTGGTTGGCAAAGAAAAGTTTCATCCAAACCCAGAACTGCGGCACAGTCCCGAGACAGACGTTGTTACAAACGCCAAAACAGAGATACAAAAAAAAAAAAGAAGAATATTTTTGAGCCACTAAGTCAAAATACTTGTTAAACCCCCCGCAGGTAAAGTTGAAGCTAGGGCCACAGCAGCGAGATTGCTGTCGCCGAAACGCGAGTTGGGCGCTACATTATAACTAGAGCTTCACCTACGCTAGTCGCAATTGTCTTGAAAAATTAGCCTAGAGTATCCAGGATGACCTTCCAGAGCTGTCGCGCAGAAAGGACACGCTGCCTGGAAGCCGTTCGTGCCGTGAGGTATGGGCACTGATGCCCAATATCTGTGCCAGGTTAATAACAGATAAGAGCCCGAAAACAGTCAAAACAGAGGAACTCGTGAACATACGCAAATTAAAAACATAAAGGAAAAGCATTGAAAATGTGCACAAATTTCTTAAATCGAAAAACATCTGTGGAATATAAAGGATTTCATGTTCTGGGCAACAAAATATGAGTTTTGTAAAAATGGTCAAGGGCAGAGTGAAACACTTGCAAAGGAGTTCAAATGCCATGTAATGGTTTCTTTTACGATGTTTCTGTAAATAGCACTGAGTTAGTATCAGTTTAGTCGAAAAAATTTCTTTGAACATAAAGAATGCACATGTAAGGCGTTATGAAAGTGGTCATCAATTTACCTCTACAATCAATCACTACTAAACAAGACTATTTGAGAGCATATTTTATATATTTAAATAACTCGACGAATGTTACGCCACTTACTACGGTACTCAAGGTACTTACTTCACAGTTTTCTCAGTGGCCATGTGGCCGCATGGATTGAAGCAAAACGTAGGAGGTCCTATGTCTACATAAAATGCGGGCTCGATGCCCATGCACAACTTAACGACTGGCCCGACCTGCCAAAGGAAGTAAAATTACAAAATTTTGCAACAGAACATTTTATGATGTAACATTCCACACAACAGAGCTTCTTCATTTGTATGTAACTAGGCGAGGTAACATTGTCTCAAATATAGGTAATAAACGCTATTCATGGTAACACTAATGAGTTTATTAAAGCAATGTACAGACCATGAGACACATGGGACAGGTGCGCACGTTGCTGTCCTTCTCGTGGCCCCACTGATGGAGGCCTTGCACGTGTCCGCAGTTGAGGTAAGCAAGAGGCTGTTTCTCGGACGCCGTCAACGTCTCCTTCCGTGGGATGACGAGAGTGTTCAGGCCAACGGGGCACTGCGGTCGCCCTGCGTTCAGCTCGTCCAACATTTGTTCCAAGTGTCGCTTTGTCTACAATTGAAAAAATATATAAATTCACATGTGAGAGAAGGATCAATTACAAATGATAAGGATGATCAATTAATTTGAAAACACCCCTGAGAGATTTTCTTCCTGGAATGATAAGAAGAAAAATATTGCAGGTAATTTGTGTTTGAATGATTGGTCAGTCTGAAATTGGTATACAAGTCCCAGCAAATTTTCATTTCTTAACACATGAAATATTTTATTATGAACAACATGAAAAAAACTAACAAATGACTAAAAAGACTGCCCAGGCTAGTACATTGAGCCATCCCAACAACTTTTTAGCCTTCATCACGAGACCAATGGGGACTTAAACAAAATTGTCAGAGGAAAAAAATTGGGTAAGAACTACATCTTGAGTACTTCGACTTGCAATAGACATTTCTTAAAAATAGTCATTTAGCATTCAACAATTCTCACGGGAGACTTGACAAGCCCTTCAGCGGAGCGCCACAGCAGCGTTGCTCCACAGAGGTCGATGAGGGTCCCATCTTGCAATCTGTTGTCTTCGTCCTCGACCTGAAAAATACAAAATACAAACTCTTGCACCATATAATTAGGAAAATCAACGGTTCGGGTAGGAATGGGGTGTTCATACCAGAAAAAACTGTTCTAATAGAGCGGTGTCTGAGAAAGTTGAATGCTTGATCGCTCATTAGGCGGGATCGTCAATGTTACTATGGATATTAATTTCTTGCTACTTGCTAATCGGCAGGTACCTTCATTCCTCTCTGTGCCGAGGACCTGCTCTCCCTGAGCACATAGACGCCGCCCCCCACCGACACTTCTCTCCACAGCCCCACCTCCCCTTCGCCGCGCTCGTCCATGGGGTTAGCAATAGGATGCATGATGAGGATGCCGTTCGTGGTGAGTCCGTCCATCTCATCACAGTTCTGCCACTTAGTTGCTTTTTCCTGTCATGCAGAAATGTGGATGTGGTGAAAGCTCCAGAAATGCGAACCTATTTTTAAATAAGTTACGCTCTATGCTCAAAATAGCAATTAGAGAATGTACAGGTTCCTACACTACACACATGATGGAATATGTTTTTCATTTACTTTTATTCCACAAAAATATCTGAAATATTACCTATTCCACCAAAAATCAAATGCAAAATCAATTAAACAATCATCTGAAAATTTTAAATAATACTAATAAATGAACTTCAGACAAAATTTGTGACTCCTCAGCCACAACATATAGGAAGAATAAATATGCTCGTATCTATCGACATATTCAAGAGGACTCAATTTTCACAAAAAAGCTGGTTAAGATGCACAAGTGTTAGTAGTGACTTGATCTGTTGACTGTAACTTACTCCTAAAAATATATTGCGTGAAGAATCAAAGCCTGCAGCATATATCCTTGCTTCTCTTGTGGTTCTGTGGGCAATGATTCGGCAAGCAAACCTGCTAATGGTGCTCTGTGAAACCTGTGGGTAATACAGGCGTGTAAAGCTTTTATTGATCAAGCCACAATGCCAATATTCATATGACTTAAGAGCTAAAAAAGAAACAAACTAGTTCAATAAGATGAAATATGTTGAAGTCCACTCATTACGTATACCACATAGAATTTAGTTATTAGTGATACAAGCTTACACGGTACTCGTGGAAGGATTAAAACTACGCGAGTGAAACATAAATTCTACCTGGCAGGCCAGATATTCAGTGATCCATCTCTGGTAAAGAGTTCCCATTTCACCGAAACCTATACATATATCTATAGACCTATTATTGTTGCTACAATTTCAACATAAAAATGCCGAATGTAATTAAGTATGTACGATCATCTTAAAATAAAAAAAAATAATTGATAACGAAAATTAAGCGTTTGTATGTGCCTTTGCCTCTCCATGTTTCTCGCCAGGCACTGTGTCCATGACGACAAAGTCAATAGGAGGTTCTGAAGATCTTCCAATTTGAAACATGTCTGTCTCAGGATCAGGCTTGTACTCCACGATTACGGCCTGATTCCGAGACATTGTGTAGGATATGCTGTGCTGTTGATTATTCAGGATCGCCTGAAAGAAATATAATTTAATTAAACAAGAGAAACAGTACAAAGTAACACCATAAGCAGATAACTATAACATGGATTTATGGTGGAAATGTCAGTGAAAAGAAATTCAAAATTTCTCATACAATGCACACGCTATACAAGTTGCTATTTGTTAATACTCACTAATACAGGATTATCAGTAATATTTTAGGATCATCATTTAAATTCTTCACCTGCGTGTTTTGAGGCTGCCTTACAGTATACCTTCTATCTTCTTTAACACCATTAAAATTCTGTCGCCTGAATAACATAAATTTGCTGCGTCGTCTTCCTCGATCAGATGGAGGTAAATGACCATTGTATCTGCAAGTAATATTCACAGGATGGAGTACATCAATCAAGACTTAAGTATTCGATGCATTTTAATATATCAGTGAATTGTAGGACAACACAGAGTCTATCACTAATAATTTTAGTCCAATATAATTTCTGAAGCAGAATAAGATTGTAGCATTAACAAACATCACACGTGCCAAGGCTTGTAGCAACCTTTAAATTTTTACCATCAAACTTCATTTCTCTAGCTTTGATGTTGCTTCAATTTGAGTTCACTGGGTCATTGAGACAAACTCTCATCTCAGTAATTTATCCTTTCCAAGAGTACATCCACCTCTAACCTATTGATATGAGTCAGTGGGGCAAGAAAGATTGCCACTGAAAGCCATTTAGTGGTCTCTCTTTAAAATCATTACAAGAACATAACTGAACTTCAACACTCTAGTCTTGTGACATGAATTTAACTTAATTTGATCAGTGGGAACTGTTCCAATAGTCCTCAGTGTTCATTATATATATGCAACAAACTTGGTTTACTCAAATAAATATTATTTAAAAATAGTGATAAGTGATGAACTATGTATATGCTGGCTGCGCCACAATTCATAGCATAGAAAAAATATATAAATTTCATTACCAAAAATTTGCAGTGGTGTTGAAAATTTCTCATGAAACAAGGTAATAAGAATTTAGAAGTTTCAATTCAGAATTTTCTATTTAGAATTAAAGAAAAAACTAGATTGATCCTAAAAATAACCTCAATGATTGCATTTAAAATTTAGATTCTGCGAAAAGCAAACAGTAGTGCAGTAGTTAGGTTTTAGCTCACCCTAGAATAATAAGTTCTCCATATTTGACAGCACTTTTTCCTTGATGATGTCCATCTCGGCTGTGATGATGATGGGAGTGATGATGACTGTGATGATGTCGAGGTGATTGTGTCAGGCCTCCAATGCCCCCTCCTGAATCTTCAATTACTGAACTGCCCATACTGGCTCCTCCTCCACCCGCCTCCACTCCTCCAACACCACCTCCACACAAACCAACTACCACAACACCACCTCCACCAACACCAACTCCTCCACCTCCTGCACTGCTGCTGCTGCTGCTGCCGTTACCTCCCTCGTCACTTCTGCAAAACAAGGAGACTGTAATGATTTGTATCAACTGAAATTCAGAATAAAACAATTCGACCACGAAAGATATTACCGAGCTAAAGGTTACTTGTACTTCAAAGCGGTCTGTGACATAATTATTAGTATACCTAGCTAATATTATAGTTGCGGCTCATTAAAAGGGTGAATCATGAAATTAGAGGGTTATTAGGTTCTAAAAAAGCAGAGAAACATGAGGGCAAGCTAAACAGGAATGTAGATCACTTCTGCTACTAGCAGTATGTTGTGTGCTAGTTTCAGTTAGAGCATTGGCTAGCAAATGAAGTAATGAGAGATTTTTTTTGTTAGTAGGCAAATTACAATCCTCAATTACCTCCTACTTGTCATATATAATTGTCAATAAAATTTCACAATTGGGTTGCATGATTCAAAATTGTTGAAAAATTAGTCACTTGCCAATTTGGAATATCAGGCAGAAAATTTATAAAATTGCAGACAAGAACAATCAAGAATGAGAACAGTTTCAACATCTTGACAAATCTGGTAGTTTTGTCAGAACATTGAAACTGTTCTCGTAATTCACGCTAAAGGCCAGGGTCAATCTGTATCCATACCCTATGTTTGTACAAACTACTACCTACTAATGTTATTTCAAAATTTAAAATTCAAGTGTTGCAAAACTCATTCCCTACTTGATAGTGAATGAAGTTGCATTCAAAACGTAGTAAATTACCTATAATAAAATGTCCCTTGGAAACCTGATACTGGTATTTGAGTTGTTAATTCTTATCAAAAGCCTAATTTACCGAATTGAGAAAAACAACAAGAAAATTGTCAATAAGAAATACTTTCTGCAGTCTCTGATCTTCAATGAAACCTGCATTAATGAACAACATCTGCCAAACTACACCAATACCTACAATATGTATACCATCATACGGGGTAATAAGAGATGGTTTTGAGCATTTTTTGTTAATAACTTCTTACCATGAAACATTTCATAAACAAGTTTAGGCTCATTTTATTCATAGCTCTTTGCAAGGGCTATCAAATGACATCTTAAAAAAATTCATAACCTATTCGTAAGATGCCAGATGCAAAATAAAACTGTCCTGAATTACCCCTGGGAACAGGGTAATCCAGGACACCTGAAATAAAACTCAATTTTAGAATGTTTGAAGCATGCAGAGTGTACTCATCCATTACTAACAGTGCTCTGAAGTCCTCCTCTTTCATTGTAGATGATGTAGGTAGATGTAAAATAAATGACATTTCCTGAGTTTTATACTTGTTTATCCTTTATTGATATGATATCACCATATCCATACATTACTCTGTTGATGTGATATTACCATATCCATGAACTGCCAATCATTTATAATGACCTTGCCCACTGCAAGCCATATAGAATTTCTTCTGTATCTGTAATCTTACAGGACGGCTTGTTATTTCACACCATTTTAAATGTGGTTAAGTGAATTTACTATAAAAAAGATTGTAAAAACATTCCTGAAACAGAGAGGAATGTTTTAGAAACAATCATCATATGTTTTACAGAAATAAATCATAGTTTAGATTAATTACTTTCCATTCCATGATGCCCAGGGCACAATTCTATTTATGACATTCAGTGCACAATTTTGTGTTGACCGATGATGCATTAATTTTTGTTGTGTGAAATTTTTTTTGTGGAGCAAGGTAAATGTAATCAAAATTCTTTGTTGTTAATCAATTTTTTGTTAACTGGAGCCTTTGCTAATGCTAACTAAGGTTAAACTGTAAATGTGTTTTTAGGGGTATCCCTAATTACCCCGTCGTGCAAAAATGGCTGCCATTTTTTTTTAACAAGATAGGCAAATTCTGTCAATCGCGTTTTCAAGTCAACACCTGTGTGCAACTATATGCAAGAAAAATTTTTTAATATGGCAAATATTTTTTTTTTGCTCCAGACCTTAGTAGAGGTACTTTTCCAAAATCGCACTATTCGCACTTTTTTCAGCAATTATTTAAAGGTAGTAATTGTATGATTTCTTAACTATCTTTATTCATAATAGATAGTAAAAATGTTGAAATTTATGCCACTACTTTTAGTGTTGCAATATTTTGATTAGTTTAGCTGCTTCAACAATTCTACGAAATATGGGATGCACGTCCCAATTTACCCCACCCGTCCCTTATTACCCTGTTCGACGGTATATGATACTGCCATTAACATCAAGTTAACACCACCACTATTTTAGATGAACTGAACCCTAATTAACCCAAAAATAACCGCATTTTTTAAAGCATGAAAAACACTTTTTCTTATCATTTCTAGTGATTACGGTCACTAAGTAATTTTATGGTCACACTAAATAGATGAGTATGGAAAATTCAAAATTGCATGTTGAAAAAAAATTGTAAGGCAACAAACATTTCAGCAGGGTTGGCGATTTTTTTGATTTTTTTAAAAAAATCAAAAAAATCAAAAATCAATGATTTTTTTGATTTTTTCATGATTTTTTTGATTTATTTGATTTTTTTTTATTTTTTTCAGCTTTTTTGTCTTTTTTGAGGTGTTATTTTTTATGTTGCAATTAGCCTACTAACAATAACAGTATATGGATCAGAATGGATGGCTAAAAAGGGCACTTATTGCCTCCAATAATGGCCAACAGGCCAAGGTGGTGTTTACCACTTAGGGATTTTCGGTTAAACAATTATTGATAAGGCTATTCATTAGCTTTGTAAAGTTTGTATGGAGCAAGGTAATGAGCTAAATATTGACCATTTAACTGGCTTCAATATACAAAAAACACTTCAGGAATGCAGATCTCCTAAACATTGAAGAGTCACATAACAGATAGGTAGCTGATTGCACAGTGCACAGCACTATCGATAGATCTACTAGTTTTATGTCCTATAAATCTACCAGACTCTACCTTCTATACATACCGACTAGTAGTGACTGTGTGACTGACTGCACTGTTCCCATTTAATTCAGACCAATAAACCAATACTAAACGTAAACTGAATGATAACCAAACAAACCTCATACGACTTGAAACAAGACTTAAGTTATGAGAAAAGCTAACACTGTTTGAAATAAACATGTGCACAATTCAAATATTTTATATCCATTCACTGCATTTAATTATTTTATATATAGTCTTATAATTGTAATTGTTTTGTTTTTAGTTTTAAATTCACATATTTAAAGATTGAAATTAAAAATTTTAATTAGAATACTGTACTCATATTAGGGTGAAAAATCTTTCTAATTGCCTTGAAGGTCAATACAATCTCAACCTCTCAATATACAGGGTGGAGCCGAACCGATTGAGCAGTTTTGAGGTGGAATAAAAGAGTAATGGAGGTACCTAAAGAAGAAAGTTTATTTTCCTAGAGGTTAGCATAACATACCATTTAGAATACTTATGTTTTGAAAACAATATCTGGAAGATGGGGGCCGTTAGCTGCATCACACTGTTGGAGTCATTCTCAGAGGAGTGAGTAACCATGACAGTGAATTCCGATTGCTATGCTGCAATGTTGCAAAATTTCTTGCAGCCCAGGATGGAAAACATTGTTGAAAATGAAGCATTGAGAGACATGTGGTTCTAGCAGGATGGGGCTACAGCTCACACAGCTCGAATGTCACTCAATGTTTTGAAACGCATGTTTCCCGGACGTCTGGTGTCTCTGAGGGGTGATTTACAGTTGCCTGCAAGGTCACCTGATTTGAGCATTTACGATTTCTTTCTTTGGGGACATCTAAAAGAAAGGGGTTCAGAAGTCGCCCTCACACCCTACCACAGCTAAGGGAACAGATTATTGCAGCAGAGGTTATGCCATACCTCGCCATATGTGTGAACATGCTGTAGGAGACTTCCGAGAACAACTCCAACAGTGTGATGCAGCTAACAAACCCAATCTTCCTGATATTGTTTTCAAAACATAAGTATTTTAAATGGTATGTTATGCTACTGTCTCTTATACACATCTAGATGTGTATAAGAGACAGACAATACCTCAATATAAATTAAAGACTGCCACTCAATATTTTTAAATATATGAAAAAATCGAAAAAATCAAAAAAATCGAAAAAATAAAAAAAAATCATGATTTTTTTATAAAAAAATCAAGTGATTTAATCACATGATTTAATCATTTTGATTTAATCATTGCCAACCCTGCATTTCAGTCCACTTTATCTTATGGGACCAAACATTAAACATGACCGTATGATCCATTTAGCCTTTTGAGCAAAAAATATTGATGATATTACATGGTTGGCATAGTTAATTAGAATTTTATACATTATTTTTGCTAGCAACAATAAGAAGTTTGAGAAATTTGCAAGAAACATCAGTATTTTAGCAAAAATGGCTTATTCAAGATTATATTTTTCAAAGAAATTTCATATCTTTCCAACATCCTTGATGTTGGATAAACATCAAGGATGTTGGGCAAAAGATGTCAGGGCCAAGGTTATGAGGCCAATGTCTAGGTGAAGAGGCCAGGGTCCAGGTTGAGAGGCCAGGGTTCAGGCTGAGAGGCCTGAGTCCAGGCTGAAAGGCTGGGGTCAATTTTGAGAGGCTAGGGCGGAGGCTAAGAGATCAAAGTCCACCTTGAGAGGCCAGGGTCAAGATTGATTGACTGGAGTTCAGGTTGACAGGCCAGGGTTAAGGCTGAGAGGCCCAAGTCCAGGTTAAGAGGCCAGGGTCCATTTTAAGAGGCTAGGGTGGAGGCTATGAGACTAAAGTCCAGGTTGATAGGACAAGGTCTGGATTGAGAGGCCAGAGTCCAGATTGAGAGGCCAAGGTCTAGATTGAGAGGCCAAGGTCTAGATTGAGAGGCCAAGGTCTAGATTGAGAGGCCAAGGTCTAGATTGAGAGGCCAAGGTCTAGATTGATAGCCCAGGGTCAAGATTGAGAGGCCAGGGTCAAGATTAAGAGTAGGGTGGAGGCTGAGTGACCAAAAACCAGGTTGAGAGGCTAGGGTGGAGGCTGAGTGACCAAAAACCAGGTTGAGAGGCCAGGGTCCAAGTAGAGAGACTAGGGTCCAGGCTGACAGGTCAGGGTCCATTTTGAGAAGCTAGCATAGAGGCTGAGAGATCAAAGTCCAGGTTGATAAATAAGGGTCCAGGTTGAGAGGCCAGGGTCAAGATTGTGAGGCCAGGGTCCAGGTTGAGAGGCCAAAGTCTAGGTTGAGAGGCCAGGGGCCAGACTGAGAAGCCAGGGTCCAGACTGAGAGGCTAAGGTCCAGACTGAGAGGCCAAGGTCCAGGTTGAGAGGTCAGAATCCAGGTTGAGAGGTCAGAATCCAGGTTGAGAGGCCAGGTTCACACCTTCCATTCTGTTAATTTCAATCAAGATTGATTCATTTTCTTCTTCAAATTTGCTTTCAGAACTGGTTTCAGGCATATTGGTGAAACCAATGTCATATCAAATATGTCCTCTTGATCCAGAGTTTTCCTTAGATTCACTATAGAATAAAGCAGCAAGATGCTGTTCACATAGAATGGGACGTTTTTTTTTTTGGAGAAGAAAAATTTTTAATGCTAAACCCTTGAAGTATTCTAGAAGGCAAAAAAAAAATTACAGGTAAACTTCAATAATTTGATCACTTGGCCAGTTAATGGAGACATAAAATAGTTAAACTGAATTAGCGTTTCTCACTAGTAGTGAGAAAAATATTGTAGGGCACCAAGTTATAGTACGGTAATGAAAACAATTATTTTATGTTGTACCATAATTCCCTACTTGCATGGTTGTAGGACCAACAAGACTCAACAGTTGCATTTCAAACGATGCAGTTATAAGTCCAACTGTACTAAATGGTTGCCTTTAGAAATGCTATGTGATATATGCATGTAACTTTTATTTTATGATCAAAATTTGCATGTGCACTCAATATTTTACTAGAAACAACGTAGAATTTATTCAATGCTGTAATTTATCTGATTTTCCCACCATAGTCCAAAAAGATTGGGAAAGTTCAAGTTGAACTTTCCCAATCTTTATTGGACCAGGCATGGAATATATCTACTTAGCAAGGCTAGCCGCGACTGAATTTTTGGAGCCCTGGTTTTATGGATTTGCCACCCATAGTTCCATTTCATGGAGCTGTAATTTAATTTCTTTGAGCTGTGAATTCCATATCTCAGCTATTAAAAGCCATTTACAAGCCAGCAGCCGCAAACTTTCTACTAAGTCCCATGCACGTGTTACCCCTAATCTCTATTAGTCTAATTTTACCCTAAAAACAGTCAACACTAACATTTGTATTCACTAAAGTGGCCACTGAACATTACATGTGAACATGATAATGCTGCACAGCCTGATCTATAAGGAAACATTTTAGGTTGACTTGTTGAGGTATGTTATACAGGATATTTTGGCTGGATCATTAAAGTAGTGCATATTGCAGAAGTTGGAAATTTTATGAAACAACATGTTTGCGGAGTGCAAACCGCAATTTTTTCATCAAACAAAATAGGGTAAACGCGGTATATTCCGACATCGTAGGTAATTCCGTCACCTCTCCAGCTTTTCCTTTATATTAAGCTTTGTTTTAGTTCCATGCGTTCATTGATGGTTGAAATGGTGACGTCATACATTTGCGTGTCAAAATACTGCAAAAACACTAGGTCTTGGCCATCTAGTGGGAAGATATTGAGATCCAAAGAGAGACAATGCATGCCACGTGGTGAGATCATCGAAAAATGTGTCAAATTAGACAGTTGACATGGCTCTACCAAATAGTGAATAACTGTTTTTATAGGAAGAATATTATGGTTTGAGACTTTTAAATACGTCTGTGAATATATTAGGAATCCTTTAAGTATACTTGTATTTGCTGATTTCAAGTCGTTTGCAAACCGCGATTTTTTAATCAAACAAAAATTTATGACATTCGAGCCGCGAGATTTCATACCTACTGAAATTATATGATATTAGAGCCGCGATATTTCAGACAAAAATAGGACTTTTCCAGACTAAATTAGAGCCGCGATATTTCAGACAAAAATAGGACTTTTCCAGACTAGGCGCTGTACTTATCTGATCAGCGCTGTACTTAGCGGTTAGCGCCAATTCCTAATCATGACAATAATATTACAGAGCATGTTTGAAAGGTGACCATATGGTATAATGGTACACCTGGTTGTTAAAGGGTTAAGCCAACAGCAGAAGAACTTATGAGTAGATTTCTGACAAGCTCATTAGCTCATCATTCATCATCTTCAAGAGACTGAACTGTCTGAACACTGACGAGTCAAGACTGACAAGACATGATTGAAAAATTTCCTGTCATAATAATTCAGATTGATTCTTGGCTCATTAGTCAGTAGACTTATAGCTCCTACACAGAAACGGAAATTCGAATCAACAGAAGCAAAAATATATTTGAAAATTGTAAGCACAAAATATTTTGCACACTAGCAGATGCTATTTGTTTTGATGAAAAGTTAATTTTTGTTCATCAGAAAATTACTAGACCCAGCATGTCAATAAATACGAATCGTTATTACTTACACGATAGGGGGGTCTGGCATCACTCTGCATCAAAATACGCTATATTTCTTAACAAGAAAATAACCATAAAATAAAAGTTCATGTGATTCATATCACACCTATATCACGCTCTATCAGGTTTTCAAAACAAAACATACGGTGCCGCCACCTGACGGCTTTTATCGAAGTAAAGGATGTGCTTGTTCCTCATAGTCACACTGCGCTCAAGAGAAACATATAACATATATTCATCATAACTGTACTATAAAAAACGATTATATGATACAACTGGTTGCTTTTATTGAAGCACCTAAATAGCGTTATATCTAGTTTTCATTTTCTTGTTTTGATTCAACGAACATTTACTTCTGAGCAAATGTTGTCGAAAAACAAAATAAACACATATTTTCCTCAATATTATTTTTCAAGTTTAACCAACCTGTTTTTCTAGCATATATTTTGAATTATTTCTAAGCGGTTATTGATATAAGTTTGTGAGTTAAGTTCTGTATGCTACAATCTATGCCAGAAATAAAAGCCCCCAATAGAGTTGGTTCAGGACATGGTTGATCTACTAGTTCAACCATGGGTTCAGGAAGCCGTATTTTTGGTTTTGTACCATTTGTTATTTGCTGTCAAGAGGGCTCCTAGATGAAACAAGCATTTATTTTCAAAGTTCTCTTGAATTTTTTTTAATTTAATGGCCAAACGCCTCTGTAAAATATCAATCTTAACGGATGCTGGGGAGGCTCAAACAATGGGCAAATCTATTCCAAAGTGCATCAGCCAAAGGCTTCTGAATGGAAAATTTAAATTCATAAGTGCTTATCCTTTTGGTTTTGGTGAACGGTACGCGTATTCAGCTGGCGTCACCCATTCGGACATAAATGAATTCAAATTATTTTTTCACGTCATGTTTCGCATGCATTACTATAATTTCAGTTATTAAAACCGCCCAACTTTTGTTGCAAACAGCCACCAGATTATATCCGGCGAGGTGTTTTTGATTAAGATCCCAAAGATTGGATCAGCATTTTGCGGGTTCAAGAGCCAGGTGGCTGTGAAAATTGCGCAAGGTCTCCAACCGTCGACAGGCAAAACATGGCTTAATTTTCAATGTTGACACTGAAACTATTTTATTATTTCAATTTTAAATCCAGTATCCTTGATACTGTAAGCGTGAAAATAACTTATATTGAACAAACTCGTTTTGAGTTATAATTTACACCGCAGCACTTATGCATAATTTCAATTTTTCATTGCCAGATTCGAATTTTGTAAACCAGTTGAGCAAACTTTTTAGAGAATTAATTCACTGTTTATGCCAGAACCGATTGGAGTGCATAGCATTTTCATAACAATAAATAAACAACTTAGCAATGCGAGGGGAAATAATTTCAATGCATAATCATTTTAAAGTTGTATTAACATCAGTTTGTTGCGCTAGCAACAGAGAATAAAAATTAGAAGTAAAAATTGAGCATGAGATGCGCCGAAAAAATCGTCGTCGTTGAGCTTTCGCAGAAACTCTTCGTGAGGTCGATTCGAGTTCAGCTTCGTGTTCGTCATCTTAACGGTCTGTGTAAACAAAACACACATATCTGATATGTTTCAGATCGTCCTGAGCACAGTTTGGTGATATTTATTAAATAGTAATGGTTATTGATAATTTTTCATTAGAGCTCTGTGATCAGTAAGTATTAAGTAAAATGATTTCTTTTATTTATGTGCGTTGCTGACTTGTATAATTTTGATAAAGGTTTTCCAAAATGGCAAATAATTATTCAGGTATCTGAGGTGTCTGATATCTAAAACTCACCATTCAGTGGTAGCCTCCAAAACCGAAACCGTGCCCGTGGCCGTGGCCGTGCCCGTGCTTGTGGTCATGTCCGTGGTGGTGTGAGTGTCCGTGCTTGTGGTCGTGGCCGTGCTTGTGGTGGTGGCTGTGGCCGTGTTTGTGGTGGTGATCGTGGCCATGCTTGTGGTGGTGGTCATGGTGATGGTGGTGGGAGTGTTTGTGGGTGTGGTGATGGTCGTGTTTGTGGTGGTGGCTGTGTTTGTGGTGATGATCATGGCCGTGCTTGTGGCCATGCTTGTGGTGGTGATCATGTCCATGCTTGTGATGGTGGTCATGTCCATGCTTGTGAAAATGTCCATGTCCATGGCCGTGGTCATGTCCGTATCCACCGTGTCCGTGTCCAAAGCCAACTCCTCCAAAGCCGCCACCAAAGCCGCCAAAGCCACCAGGAGCAGCAGAGGTGGTGGCCACAATGGCCACCACGAGGAGGCAGAGAGCCTGATGGACAGAATAATAACATAACGCGCTCTGCAAAATGCACTATAACCTAGCAATATTGGTCGAAAATTTCCATATCAATATTATAATTGAATAGAAGTGTCGAGACTGGAGAAATAGGCCCATGGCCTGTACTGTTCCTGTACTTTTCGTTACTTGATTCACAAGGGATCACGCCTTTGGAACCCGATCTTTCCATAACTGACGATTGATTGAGATAGCTGCTGGACTTATTGCAAGGTTCGTAAGGTGCTAGGTGCGTAATAATATATTACTGTGTGACGTTCACAAAAATATAAAAAAAATAATAATTAGTGATGAAATCGTTCAAGATGCTCATTGTTCATTGGATGCTGCTTATGATATTGTAACGTAGTGGCAAAAATCCACTGATGCAAATTATTTGAAATCAGTTTTATCTGTAAAATAGTTTCATAAAGTTTCCAAAATGACAATCACTAAGCATACTTAATTCCTATAAACAATCTTCTTGAACGTCAATCATTCCAGCAAGACTGGTTCAAATGAACTATCTTGTGAACGGATTATGAAAAACTGTAGGAAATTATAATGTACGTGAAAATTATTGTCTAACATTAATCAAACAGGATAGTTGCATTAGGATTTACGGTCAGATTTATAGAAGCGACTTTCACCTCATTTTAATTTAACAGCTATAACAACCTGTTATTTATATGAGGATCTCACCACTTTCAGATCCATGTGTGCAGGTGGCGACCGATCGCTGAACACTGATGCTATGGCTGAGCGCGCGCTCCTTTATATACCTCAGGATGCAGGTCAACCGCTGTTAAAACACACTTGGATATTACAGCTCAATTAAAACTTAAATCACTCGAGGCGCCATAGACTGCGGAGAATTAGCACAACTCAAGAAAATGCAAGGCTCGCCTGAGTAAAAGCGCTACGTAACAACACAGCATCCACACTCGCCCACTCAAGCACGGCACAAATGTGATATTCGACATGGATTCGAAAATTACTAAACAAATTATAATATATTCAAGCGAATCAACGACTAGCTGAACATTTCTAGCTCGAATGTCTTAGACTATAAACTCTCGTTTGTATGATCACCAAGGTTAAATCGTTTCGGTAATATATGGCCCCAGAGCCATGCGGATCAGACAAAAACCATGAATTAAATTTAGTCCCTTCTCTTCGAATTAAACTTATTCCCAAGTAAAACTAACTTTAATCTGAGTACACTGACCATTCAGATATTTCCTTCGTAGGGTTGCATTTGCCTATTCTAAGTTTAAGAAAACCTGACATCATTTATATTATACGTGGATTCTGCTTAGTGCCTTCACAAATAGCCGACAGTCCGTCCGTACATGCGCCTGATCGTATTTAAATATTATACAATGAAATATAGAATGCGAAGAACTAGTCAAAGAAATTTAAATTCAAATTAAAATAATAAAAATCTATCTTTCTCAACATGAGTTTCAGACTTGAAGAGCCTCAGCACCATTTATTATCTTTTCAGCACTTAAAGCATCTAAACCCTGTAAAAATAAATTTGCAAAATAGCATATATTTAGCAATAAGTTATGGCTGGCATGACCCCGTTACACATCGGGTTGCACTCTCTCATCGCAACAGCAAATTAAATTGCAATGAATAAATGCATTTAAAATGTGAGCCTTCATATTACTGCTGTAGCAATGATTACTTTCCACGCTCTTGAATGTATTATTCAAGAATGTATGCATTATTTTTGAAGGCATTATAAATTATTTTCCACGCTCTTGGTTTGCAAATGTAGTAGAATTTAGAATGGCAGCAATATTGTAGAATTTTCGTCCATGGGAGACCAGTCTCTGGGGTCGTGGATGTGATCGCCATAATGTTCATTGAGAACAATCGAGGGGCAAGAGAACAACATGAGTGGCGAGCATAGCGGCGTGTGACGTACACATCTACAGACGTGACAACATGAGTGGCGAGCATAGCGGCGTGTGACGTACACTCGTGTGACGTACACATCTACAGACGTGACAACATGAGTGGCGAGCATAGCCACGTGTGACGTACACATCTACAGACGTAACAACATGAGTGGCGAGCATAGCGGCGTGTGACGTACACATCTATATACGTAAGGCTCTGTTACGCAGTGGCAGCATGCAGCGCTGTTACATGCGTCCTAGAGAGTTACTGCAGCGTTATAATGTCAGTTGTAGTGGTATTCAAGAACAACAGGTGATTTGAACAGGTTTTATTTCTCTGCACCCTTTAAACACAAACAATAATCTGTGCTGCTATGTCGATTGTTTACGCCAGGTCAAAAATTACTATGAAAATTAAGCGGATGAACAAAATTGAACTAACTAACTTCATTTCTTTTCGTAGATACTTTAGTGGAAGATAAAATTCATTACCGGCCTCGTAACGTGAATTAATGTTCTAATAACTCCCATGTTTTACGCAGGGTAAATTTGTTATCCCTAAAGGCGGTAGCGAAAGCATTTGTACAAATATATAAGGCTTTTTATAAGCATGGCGTGCAGAAGTACCAGAATAATGACACTGAAAGATGCGTATTTTCGTTATGGTAAACAGAGTATAAAATAAACATTCATGTCAGTCGTGTGTGGCAGTACCGGATGCGACGCGGCCCACTCAAAATAAGCGACGAGGTATGATCGCATTAAAATTATTATTTTTTTTTCAATCATTAAAAACGACCGAAAATTAGTATTACTTTTAACGATTAAGCAATAAAGTGGAATAAAATTGCTTAAATTATTCAACAACATTAAGATATAAGTATTTATGTGCATTTAATTCTAATTATGTAGGCTCCAAACGCGAAAAAATAACGTGTGATTCTAATATCATAACTATACCATAACGTCACTGAAGCATGACGTGCATAGTAGTAAGAAATAAGCTTCTTTAATGTCCAAGCATAACAGATAATTAAGTATTTTTTGTTGTCTGGGATCTGTTCTAGAAGAAAGCTCCCGTCACCTGGTCAAGACAAGATTTTTGATAAAAACAAAGTCGGGCACAAATGATTAATGCAAAAGCCTTTCCTGCGCTCTTTGAAAGTGAAGCGCCAGGGGCGCCAGACGTTCGTTTGATCTTCGAGACGCACGACGACATTAGTTGTCGTGCTTATTGGTTGAAATAATATTATTAGTTGAACTAATCTAATCTTAAACTATGCAATCTAATAATCATTAATTAATATTATTTCAACCACGGTATCGTTTTATGCTGCATTAACACCAGAAAAATATTTTGCATTTATTTCTTTTTGGTGTTCTTGATATCTATAGAGACAAATTAGAAACATCCCGGAACAAACCAACTTGTAATGTATTAACAAGGATCTAATACGCAATAATTTTCACTGAAAAAACATCAAGGAGATCTTGATTTGCTTGACTCTTTCCGATCGGCACAAATAACGCCCCACATTTCCTTCATTCAATACAAGAAGAGGTGAGAATATTTCAAATGTACTTGATTTATTCCGATGTTTACCAATATCATTCATACTATCTTTCACGTCCGTCCGCAATCCTCTGAGAAGTACTAAGAATGTTCAAAATTCTTCTGATTCCCCCAATGCGCACCAACTACGTCCCGAATTTGTTTCTTTTATATCCTTCTATTAGTATTAAAAATATCCCAAATTTTCCTGACTGATTGCCAGGGGATGCGCACCAACGATGTCCCTAACATATTCATGTTGAACGATACGCTCCAGATATGTAACAGATTTCCTTACTTCCAGCGAGACGCACCAACGCTGTCTGGAGTTTCCTCGGCGCCCTCAGCAATGGTTCAGTTAACGGCCTCACGACACATTCCCGGTGATATAAACTCGCGCTGAATCACTGCCGCGATGTGAAGCAAAACGCAATTAAGCATTGCACACGTTGAGCAAGAACTGGAACACGCCTTCCAGTCATCGCAGTTTCCTTTGACCAGCAAAATCTTACGTTCCATATCTGCGCTTAAAGTCGCGGCTGCTTTTCCTGAAATGTTGCTATTTTAGTAAAGATGAAGTAATAGTAGAGTAACTACAGTCTCGCATATGTGCCGAGTTTCTGCATCCGCAAAAGTGCACGCGAAATTTGGTCATGCAGTGCATGATTTTAACGGTGCTGCCGACTGTGACGTACATTTTGTGCTCATAAGCGAAGCCGCACTCGTGAAAAAATGTCCACGAGTGCGGCGGTCTTGTTAGTTAGGCTCCCGAAATTAGCGGCTCGGAACATGACTCCTTCTCAGCAGCTCTCTCGCTAATCAAAGCCCTGACGTTTACTCGAGAGTTGCTTTCACGTCTGAAATAACCTTTCAACACCACACAATTCAACATCCATTCCCGGATAATACTCAGTTTCAACCAAATAAAAATTAAGAATAAGCGTCTAACAACTAAGTGTTATATTCACTAATGTAGGCATCGCACCGCATATGCGGTGCACGATTTTGAATTCTACTTGGCAGCATTTAACCCTCTACCACATAACATAACATAGCGATCTCGGCGCTGAAGTGTAGGCCTGATGTGGCCTGTCGCCGATTCTTTTCCTTTTCGTGCCATGTTCACAGAAGATCTAAAATGTGTCATTTGACTTTGACTCATTTGAGTCAAAGTCAATTTGACTCTATTTGTGTCATTTGACTCTTAAATGTGTCTTTTCATGATTGACGATAGTTTGAAGTAGCTACTAGACTTCCACCGGGTTCGATATGGTGCTAGGCATTTCAAATCTGAACATATATTTTTCCATAGCTTTAACTAGTCTGTTCTTGAACGCGTTCATACTTGGAGCGCCAACGAAATCATCGGGGAGGCTGTTCCACATGTCGGTGATTCGAAGCGAGAAGAAATTTTGTCGCGTGAAGTTGCAGTGCATTTTTTTTTTTTACAAGACATGAGTAACTGGAGCAATATTGTCACACAAGCCTACCCAAAAAGGATACGTTGCTAGTTAGCGCAAAATTACCTGCACTGATGGTTGCCGCTACGTACCACAAATTTAAAATGTTCTCTGCTGCGTACAAACGTCCTCAGGTTGCTACACTCAATAGTTTACGTACAATTTAAGTTGAAAGTTATGTTCCCGGACAGTAACGCACGACGGAAAAGGTTTAAGTTGTTCTGGAAATTAAGTAAATATACAAAACACGAGATTCAAAAACATCAAACATCCACTAGAATGGTTGAATGCGAAGTTCTTTACGAACATGAGAGCATAGCGAATAATAATGAGTAATGCGAATATCTGTATGAACGTGAAAGCATATTGAAGAACAATGAGAAAATTAAAAAATTTACGCCAGACGTACATCCCTTGCAGCTATGAACACCTTGGATACCATCAAGATGAATGTGTCAGCGAGCGAGCGATTCAAAAGCAACAAGAAGATAATTAGATATATTGGACAAGCCTTTACATCACAGTCTGCGCCGTCAGGGAGGTCAGATCAACACTGTAATTAGTGGATATTGTAACGCCTTACCCAACAGTGCAATAGTCGCCATAACGCGTTTGACTAGAAGAATGTGTGACATTAAAACTTGTCTTCTTGCTCGTGCAAGGTGCCTCTTGAATTTGTCATGTGAAATACTCGGAAATGTGCACCCATATATGGCTCTTATGTGGGTGCTCCGCTCTCGTGCCCTTTGGGTCTCCGCTCCTACGCTTGCATTCGAGACTTTTACAGCATCTAATCCCTCGCGATCATTGACCGCAACGCGTCAGCACGGCACCGTGCTCAGAATAACCTCTCTAAAGCCTACGGGGAAATTGCGAGAACATATTTGCAAAGTGAAAGGTGTTTTAAATCGACTAATGTCTTTTTTCTCTCTATATATATTACTAAATTCAGGACGTGTAATAATCGCGAAGTGATTCAAAAGTAAACTTGTTACATTTACTAGCTTTCACGCAGTTTGAAACCAAAAATTTATAACAAAGAATTAACGTGTTGCTCAAATTAAAAAGTATCACGCCGATTTATATAAACCAACTCGCAGGTATCATGGTTCCATAAATGTACCTACATGAAAAAGTGATCCTTAATTATTATTGAGGTGTTGCTGTTCAAGCAGACAATTTTACAGTATGAGTAAATACTTTTTAACAATTGACCAATAAATTCGAAGTTTCCACCTATTCGATCCCTTGATTGCTTATACGTGATAAATGACAACATGCAGGGCATTCTGAAGAAATCGGCTGAATGGACATGTGGCTTGCAGATTTTACGATAAGTGTTGAAATATTTGCAAGAAAAACCGAAAGCAGATAAATTCTACGGGAAATTGACATCAATGATAGCCAAATGCCAAATTCCACTGTTGGAGGATATACGCGGGTATGTGAGTGATGTTCAATTGTTCAGCGGAATTGTTGAGCGGAAATACAAATCATTGTATGGTTCACGATCTCTCCAAATAAATTATAAAGGACTTTTTTGTATGATAATCCATGGAGAATTTTCACTGTAATATTCTAAGACGCACCGCCAAGGCAGGATATGAAACAAGTGGTCCATGATGTACGGTTTCTAGAAAATGACAAAAATACACATAAGAATAATACAAGGAAGAGAAACTATATATACATGAAATGACAATATATGAAATGAGATAACCAATATATGAACTGAGGTAATCACCAGGATAATAAATTTACTTAAAAAGACATTTCAAACGAACCGAATTGCTGGGTTCCTCCGGTATTGCGTCATCAGTATCTTGGTCTATACAAATGTTACAGGAGCAAGAAATTCGAAACCATGTTGAATGTACTATTTCTCGTTGGGCAAATTCCAGTAAACATGGAAACTGAAAAAGCTGAAACTTCAGTTACATTATAATTGGAATCTCGGTTCACGATCGACCGTTCGACCATGCGACTAGCAAGCCATGGCAATTCTAACAGTTTACAAGAAAACAGCGATCAATTGCGACCTAAAGAAACTTGGGTTCGATCATTTTCAGCGCAGTCCAGCAATGCCTGAGTTTCTTTGTTGTGCCAGCTCTGTCTGGCAATGCTACTTACAGTAAGAAGGCTTTCATCAGTAAATCATTGTCCATGACGAGTATGTACCAAACCAAAAGGTGGGTACCCAGCAACTTGCAAGTAGGCATCAAATACCGAGTAGGTATCCAACAATACGTAGTTACCCTAGCACAAGGTGGGATCCAACAACAAGTAGCATCCAAAAACAATTGGTACCCAGCAACCAATTGCTTTCAGAAAACAAATATCCAACAACAAATATATTCCCAGCTACAAGTAGGAACCCTGAAACTAGTGATTCTCCTGAAATAACTGACTAACAACAAGTACGTAACCAGCAATAAGTTGGTTATTTAACTAACAAATCTAATCCAATCTAACAACAATAGGTGCCCAACGACCATCAGGTTTCGCAGTGACAAGTGGCTATCCAGCAAGAAGTAGGCATCCAACAATAAGTAGGTAACCCAACAATAAGTAGGTAAGAACGAGTAGGCCTACAAACAAAAAGCCTCCAATAAAGAGTAGGTATCCAAAAACTTTGCCTTTATGTTTGTCCACGAATGCATTTAAGTCAGAGCCAGTACGCACATCGAATATTCAGATAACCTTTGTTGTGTTGCAGGACCTACAACAGGGAAATCAGTAAATAATTAATAGCTCAGTTACAATTTAATAAATATTGGATTCATGTGTGATGGTAATTGTAAATGTTACAGATTGTACGATAATTATCATCTGGTTGCGATCACACTCGATAAGTCTTATGACTCGATATTTATTGGTATATGCCTACGTGCTAAGTTATCCCTATTATCAACATAAATTAAAATACCTTTTCACATAATTATGAAAACAGAAAGGTAGAATGCAGCTTTCAACTATATGAATGTTTCCGTCTTTGGGCTGAAATAGGATCTTAATGAAGTTTTCTTCTTCAGTCATCTTGTTATCGCAGCTTTTCATAGTTTCGTTTACAGCAACTGCAACATTTGATTCGTAAATCGGTTGAGGAAACTTAAATAGTAAGCATTAGACGATCAGGGGACACACTGCTAACAGCCCATGACATGTGATGTATGTAATGTAAATGTACAAACAATAAACAGAATCAACTTAGTAATATTTTATTAATAACGAAGTAAAAATAGTCAGTCAGGAAGGTCAGAGCGGCCTGAACGTCGGGACGGTCGATGGGATGGCATAACAAACGTCGGTTGTCGGAGGCCAGGGGAGGCGGCGGGACGTGTCGGCAGATCGCAACAGCGGCACAAGGCGGCGACCTGACGACGATACCGGGACATTATTGCTGCTCGTTTCAGAGCATTGACGAATAAGAGTCACTTGGAAGTTGGTTGTTTTTATAAATCATCATATTAAATTGATCAAATTACCGATAGATTCCTGCGACGGCAACTGAGCCGGAATAGCATGAAACTAGATCTACGACTGTTAAGGATTCGTTTAGCTGCTTTAGCTTTCACTTGCGTCGGTTAATTTTTTTAAACCCCCGAAAGCGTTTCTGTGCAAGATGCTACGCAAGAGGCATTAATGGGCTTGACTATATAGAAAAAAATTTTTCACTCGTAATAATAATGGAAGAATGTATAGCACAAGAGTTTTCAATTGTAATTATAATTGAAGTGTCTCAACTCTGGGACTGGACGAAGTAACGCACAACATTGTACTTTTGTTTCATCGCTTAAAATTTCTTATTGTAAATAAAATCGACATACTTACTTAATGGTAACCATGATGACCGTATCCGTGGCCGTGTTTGTGGCCGTGTTTATGTCCGTGTTTGTGGCCGTGGTGGTGATCGTGACCGTGTTTGTGGCCGTGGTGGTGATCGTGACCGTGTTTGTGGCCATGGTGGTGATCATGGCCGTGTTTGTGGCCGTGGTCGTGGTCGTGACCGTGTTTGTGGGAGTGATCATGTCCATGTTTGTGCGAGTGGTGGTGTGAGTGTTTGTGATGGTGTGAGTGTTTGTGATGGTGATCATGGCCGTGCTTGTGGTCATGACCATGTTTGTGATGGTGATCATGACCATGTTTGTGCCCATGCTTGTGCCCATGATGGTGTCCGTGTTTATGGCCGTGATGGCCAATGTGTTTGTGATGACCGTAACCCTTGTGACGACCGTAACCAGGGGCAGCTGTAATGGCAACCACCGCCACCACCAGTAGGAGTAAAACCTGGTAGATGAACAATAGAATTATTGATCAATCTAGCAACGACGTCGAATCCAAACCCTGTTCTCCAGTCAATCTATACACAACTGAGTTAAATGAACGTTCTGTTGAGTGTCAGCCATGTTGTGCGTGAACAGTACTGTATAACTGCAACGATAAATGGTGATTCTGGGTCGCAATTTGTTCAGACGACACAAAGACAGAAATGTTTAACAAAATGAACTTTGAACTTCCGCAAACCATAAGAACAAAGTTTAGGTTTTTGAAGATAATGATTAATTTATTTATCACAGAGGAACACGTACTCAGACAAATATAGATTTAGATGGCTTCATTTTTAGATCGAAATATTATTTCGGCATACGTAAAAGTCGGACATTTAGCTCCTATAATTAGTTTAAATAATTTCAAAAAGCTAAGTTTAGAATTATTATATGCAAGCAATTCACCTGTGTCTTCTTGCTTTATATATTATTATGCATCTGATTAATTTGATCTTGTCATTATTTAAAAAAGTGTAATCGCATGACACGCCTGGAGACCTTACCAGTTTGATGTCCATGTTGGTCGGTGATGCTGCGTTCTGATGACAGCAGATTCAGCTCCGCGTCTTATATACTGCGGCTGTGACTCTGATTGCCGAAGCCAAAGACATTCCAACCGTCACGCTGATGTCGTATATGGCATAGTTAAAAAATTCTTGGTCGATTGTGGCAAAACTTCTTGGCAGTTATTGTGAGAGAACTTTCATACAGAATCTCAACAACTTTTCTAAATCGTCATTTGTCAATATGATTTTAAAATGCAAGTCAATTAAACTCCTGATTAAATCTACTGATTAGACGCTCAAGTTTATTTCAATTTTAAGAAATCAATTGAAGTTTAAGTGCGAATACTTTTATATGCGAATAATTTAAATGCTAATCTAAGCCGTTCGGATATTTTATGGATTGATCAGCATTTGAACAGACTGTGTTCATCATTTTAATTGATGGAATCTGAATTTCTTCAGAGTAGGATTTCTTGAGGCAAAGTATAATTAATTCCATAACAAGGATGCACATGAGACGGAAGCTTCCATCCACCGCTACCACCTAAAACTGATGCAATCCTCTCCGTTCGTACAAAAATATCGGTTTTTTCGAGCCTGCGAAAATCTGAAATTAGTAATTTTTTTAAACATTGGCCTATGTTCTTACGTCGTTGTTTAATTGACCGGCAATTACAATTGCGTTTGCATCGTCCACATGAGTGAACGACGTGTGAACGTTCGCATGTGTGAACGAATGTCTCACTACATTAGGACCTCACCCATCGAATGCGGGCGTTGCAGATGGTATGCGCACTTTCTATAGTCATGAAATATTACTGAATAGTTTTAAAATTATGACAAATTTTACTGCCTAACACACGATCTGGAATACTGCAACTGTTACAGTACACCATCCATCTGCTCCTAGTAGCCCACTAAAGGATTAAAAAAGTAGATTTACTGTTTTAGTTAATTTTTCCTTATCAAGGAGTGAATTTACTTTTTATTCAATTTGATCTTAAAAGTTCTTTGAACAAAATGCGATACAACCGTCGTTTTAGCAGAAGCAAAATAACTGAATAGTTTCATGCTGTTCCTTGTCAATTAGAATCGAGGGAACATGTTATGTATTACATACAACTTTTGAACTGTTCCTTAATGATCGTAAACTTTCTGAACTGTTTGAGTATGAATAGCATATAGCAGCGTCGGCGCTGGAGAATTTGTCGAGTTTATAACTCGATCATCTTGATACGCACTCTTAACATTTCAAGAAACTTTTGTAGGATATTTCTGATTGTGAAAGCTATCATCAGGTGACAGCTTGGCTAACTGTCAACTGATATCAGTCTGTTAAACTATTCGTTCTCAGCTCCTAGTGTAGATTGATCAGCTCGGCATAGCCAACTCAATCGGCAGGTCTGGCGGCCTGGTCACGGTGAAGCTCCTACGTTTTATTATGCTCCTACATTTTGTTTTGATTATGTATGTGAATTTGTTAACTAATAATGATAATTGAGTTAATACTTTTTGGTGATATGCAAAACTTGCGATTTCTTATTATAATTATTTACTGATCTATAAAGTACAAGTTAAGGGAAGAATTTGAAAATAAATTAATACTCAATGAAGTCAAATTCGGTTCATAGGGGCCTATCGAAACTAATCAGTTCTCTGCAGTTTTACTCGACATATTAATGATAAAGAATATATTTAAAGTTATTTTAAATTACGTCAAAATTTTCTTTACGTTAGCACAATATTAGAAAGTTAGAAAAAAACAAAAGTTGTTTGAATAATCGTTCACTGAGATAAATAATTCCTAAATCATTCAAAAAAGATGCACAGTGCTTATTTATTATCTACAGAGAAGGAAAGATGCTGCCAATTCATAAGTTACGAAATATTTTTTACGACATAAAAATTGGTAAGCAAGATCATTCATATCCTTCATTTATGATACGAAATATACGACTATTAAATATCATAAAATTGCTAGTTATTTGAACTATTTCATGTTCACTTTAGTGTTCTGATTTGGTGACAAAGTTCAACTAAGTTATTATGCAGACGCGTGCACGAGTATTATAAATGCCATAGATTTGTGGGCCAAAGCGCCCTCCCTCATTCTTGTGAATAATGATTATAAGTTGCTAGATGTAAACCAGGTTGTGACTGCGATTTGTTCCTACTTTTACCAACTCTTGTTATCCCGAACCCTTTCATCCTGAATCTCGTCATTGCGTCATCACGAATTCCGTCATCCCGAGTCCCGAAAATGCTTTTAGCTTCCTCTCCGACCACCGGGAGCCCGTAACTCTCTTTAACTATTATTTAAAATTCCAATGGAATCTACAATTTCCCAGGTCATATCCTTTTGCGATGTGTGTTGTGGATACGTGCCCGCAGGATAAATGATGTATAATTGTCAAAAAAATGATTTGTCATTATGGCATTATTTTATATTCATCCGCTTGTTGTTCGACAGCAAGCATCGAAAGTCACCAGGCTTTCCACATATTAAACTACTTTACTAGATTAGGGGATTCACCAGACCAGCCATTTATAACGTTTCATTACATCGGCGTCACCTCAGCGAGAACCTCGCAAACGTTCGAAGAAAGATAAGCAATTGAATTATTCTTAGAGGAATACATGATACATTCTTCCGAACTACAACTTTATATATCACGTGGCAGCTACTGAATTTTTAAAAATATATTAGAAAATTATAAAATTTTAATTAAAGGTTAAACTTGCGTGCGTTTGTAAGCCAAAAAATTCTCAAGCAAACCATTTGGCACTGATTGAAGTAAAATATACTCAGTTCTTTCCACACCATTTGGATGATTTAAATTACAAAATTTTGAGTTTGTTTTGGACGAATTTTATCAGCACGCAATGGTCTCATCTCTCATCTGAAAGAATTTGCAGTTGTAAACACAACCTGCAATCTCCATGTAGATGTTAAAGTAGGGTCGAGTCTCTGAAGCCAAAGGTATGACTCTGCAGATGAAAGTTCAGCGAACAATCTTTCCGTTTATGTTAGGGTAGAATTGATTTTTCTATGTCAGAATTATTGACATACATTTGCAAGGTCCGAGTTAAATTCTCTGTGACTGGTTAATTATTGCTTTATAATCAAGTAATTTACAAATGAATCTAAGTAAGAATCTTAATCGAAAACCTTTCGAAGACCAGTTGTATCATTAGTTCAAAAATTTTAAGTCATGTAAATTACAACCTATGAAGTTAATATATAAAGAATTACACAAAATATTAAATCTTGAAGTCCTAAAACGAACTGTAAAACATAAAAACCTATCGATTAAAATGTCCAATTGGATTTGAACTGTAAGCGCGATTAGGCAAGGTTTCCGTAACAATATATGCCGCAGTTACAAAATCCTTTTATAGTCCGAAGCACCAAAAATGGAACCCAGAATCTTAAGAAGGCTTTTCGACACAATCGCGTCGTAATATTCAGCATGAATGCGCACTGCAGAAGGGGCGGTGAATCTCCAGAATTCCAGAACAAAACCTCGTGCTGCCGTGTTTCTTTTTATCAGAAGTTTTCAATCCTAATTCATTAACCCTTCAATATTATAACTTCCTCAGAAGAGTTTGAAAAGCCAGATCAGGCTATTCGATCGTAACCCAGACAAAAAAAAGCTCTTGTGCAATGCCGATATGTAATAAAAGCTCATGCATGCTATTGTTCGAAATCGGATACAATAATATTCTGCTTCGTGAGATTTTGAAGTGGTCTATGAGATCACCAACCAGCTTATAAGTACACACCTAAAGCACGTGTACCTACAACCTGCGTTATAGAGCAGGTGTGCACGTGGTTGAAATCTAAATTTTTACAATCACCGAAACAGTTTATGATAATTTGCTAAAATTTCAAACGCTTTTAGGACTCCTTGTCGAGCATTTTTTTTTAGGGAGTTACGTAATTTTTAGAAGACCGCCAAAATTTCATAGCTTTGTCAGTGACAATCGTGCAAATTGGCACTCATGAAATATTTAATTTATGTCAGTAAGTCTTTGTTTGGTTGCGTTGTTTCATGCATCGATTTGGTTAATTGTAAATTTTTGCATTCGAACATTACAGCAGCGGCTGTTTATTTTGTATTGACTCATTTTAACTCTTCCAGACATTTATTTACGACAAATACAACGGATTTCTACTACCGTGATCCGTATATGAAGTAAGACCGTCCTCAGTGTATATAGATAATGCTTATCTTGGTTTTATTTTATATGTTCAAGTACGTGCACCGGGGGAAGTACCGATCCGTTCGTAGGAAAACAACTGCAATCAGGCAGCCATCAATATATATAGGCAACATTAGGATTATGAGCCCATTTTCGTGTCATGAATGCTGCTCGCTCCCTTGATACTAAGTATAATAAATAATTTTATTATATGTAATGATTTATTTCTGTTATTATATTTCCTACGCAAAACTGTGTCTCTGAATCGAAAATCGTAGAAATTTCAAGCCATTGACATTCTACAACGAGCAGCGATGTCGTATTACGTTCAAAATAATAATTCCAACCTTACCAAAAATAGCCTAATATTCGTTCAGATGGAGATAAAACTTGTCGCTTACTTAACTAAGCAATCCTCGAATTTCATCTTTCGGGATTTAAAATTTCCTTGGGGAACAAGTTTTGACAAGAAAACAATTTCTCGAACTATAAACAGATCTGTGTCCCATAATTCACATAGTCAGAATGTTTCAACAAATAATTAGATTTATCTTGATTTATTAATAAATTTCCAACAAAATCGGCGCTTACACTTGACGAGAGACCATTCATTGTCCATGTCTAAGAACGATTTCCGTAACTATTAATTTTCGTCTTCTATTTACAATCATTTTTATTTTTGAATATTTTATTCAAATAAATTTTTTGATGAAATTATGACTTAATCTCTGTAAGATTTTAGATATTCAGACTCTATTTTCTTAGTATTTGATGAATACTTTGCAATGGGTTTGAAAAAAACTTGATCAGAAACCCAGCTAGCTGTTGTGCATTCAGGGTCCACTATACAATCAGACCGATGATTAAGATCATTTATAATAATATACATTTAAAAATTACTTTTTGAAGACAACACTTCCAAAGAATCCAGTGTCTCCAATCTTATAGATGTACAATTAATTTCTCATTTAATTTTCGAATATTAAAAAAATTAATTTTTCAATTTTTTAATATATAAATTTTTTTTAGTATATAACTTTTTTTCAAAATTATTTATTATGTTAGTTGATTCATGCATTGCCTCTGACTTCACACAAGTGTGCAAATTTTCAGATCAATTAGACAGGTAAAAGTGTGTCAAACATCAGTTATAAGATTTGTAGCTGACAAAATTATTTTTTCAATTTTTTAATATTGAAAAGAGAACTTTTTTTAATTTTCTAAAATCATTTATTTTGACATTTGATTCATGCATTGTCTCCAACTTTACACAAGTGTGCAAAATTTCAGATCGATAGAATAAGTAGAAGTATATTGAATTTCGAATACAAGATTTGTAGCAGACAAACAACAAGAAGTGAAGTTAAAGAGAAGTGTTGTAAAATAGAACGAATTCGGTAATAATAAGTTAGATACATTTTGTGTTATTTTATTAATAACAAAGTAAAAATAGTCAGTCAGGAAGGTCACAGCGGCCTGAACGTCGGGACGGTCGATGGGATGGCATAACAAACGTCGGTTGTCGGAGGCCAGGGGAGGCGGCGGGACGTGTCGGCAGATCGCAACAGCGGCACAAGGCGGCGACCTGACAACGATACCGGGACATTATTGCTGCTCTTGTGGGAGCATCGGCACCAAAAGGGCACCTGCATGGAAGATGGCTGTTGTAATAAAAATATTGTTAAATTGGGCTAATTATTTGCAGATTTCAGTGATGGCAGCGGCACAGGAGTCGCATGAAACTTCATCTACGATTGGCATAAGGATCTTTTATGTTGACGGGGCAGTTACAGAGAGCCGTTAATTTCTAAAAATAACTGCTTAAGCAGAGGCGTTTGTATTGAAAATCGTAAAAATATATGTTATATCAAGCGATTAAATATTCTGATACCTTTCGTTTGCACAGATAGAAATACTATGAAAATTATCAGTGGAGTGGGATTCTAGAAGGAGTCGTATTTGTTCACTCACTCTCAAGTCTCATGTCAAAAATTAGGTAGTAAAGCACCCCTGAACGGTAGTGCACGTATCCATGACGACCTCAACGCACTCACCTAATGATAACCGTATCCATGGCCGTGTTTGTGACCGTGTTTGTGTCCGTGTCCGTGCTTGTGTCCGTGGTGGTGATCATGACCGTGTTTGTGGCCATGGTGGTGATCATGGCCGTGTTTGTGGTGGTGGTCATGTCCGTGTTTGTGGTGGTGGTCATGTCCGTGTTTGTGGTCATGACCATGTTTGTGATGGTGATCATGGTGATGCTTGTGGTAGTGAGAATGTTTGTGGTGATGAGAGTGTTTATGGTGGTGTTTGTGATGGTGATCATGGCCGTGCTTATGATCGTGGCCATGTTTGTGATAGTGATCGTGACCGTGTTTGTGACCATGATGGTGTCCGTGTTTATGGCCGTGATGGCCAATGTGTTTGTGATGACCGTAACCCTTGTGATGACCGTAACCAGGGGCAGCTGTAATGGCAACCACTGCCACCACCAGCAGGAGTAAAACCTGGTAGATGAACAATAGAATTATGAACTACCAAGCCAAGAATGTTTTTCCCATTAATCGAAAGTAGAAACATTTATCTTTTACCAATGAAAAAGTATCTACGGCACTGGCCCAGCAGAGCGTATGTCTAATTTTAAAAAATTGAACAATTTGTTTACATTTCGTCCGGTTCTTTGCATAAAATCCATTGAAATTGTTACCCGCACTGCCAAATGTGACGTCCTACTTTAAGCTCAGCGTCTTTTCGGTTGGCAACTATCATAACTCAGCGCAATCTTAATTACGTGGCAATTTACGAGTATATCATTTAATAATTTACTCGTAATACAGTGTATCATTTTAACTGATAGTTGGACTATGAGAGTGCAATATTATTTTGTATCCTGTAAATCCGATTTGTGGTGGAACCTTCAACACTACAACGTAACGGATAACCTCGGCACACTGAGGAGTATCATAAACTTTTATTTAGAGGTGAAAATATCTACAAGGTAGTTAAGTCTAATCTGACTCTAAATATACCAAATTCAAATTTTGTAGAACGACGTGAGCCTTCAGAAAACGCAGAGAATTTCCATAAATTCGTGGCCTATGTATGGCACTTAATATTTGCCTAATATTATATTATTGCATGGTTTTAAGTAGAGTATTCGCATGAAACGCCTGGAGACCTTACCAGTTTGATGTCCATGTTGGTCGGTGATGCTGCGATCTGATGACAGCAGATTCATCTACGCGCCTTATATACCGCAGCTTCAAGCGACGCTGATTGCCGAAGCTAAAAGGCGTTTCAGCAATCCCACGCTGACGTACGTAGCTTCCGACAGACTTGAAAAAAACGCCGCTCGTAAATGCCGTTGAAAGCAACGCAGTCGCTCGTGCGGCCGAAATGTACGACAGCGGTGGCTTAAAATTTTGTGCAACAACTCATATGTGGTCCATGATGGCTGGGATTGCGGAAGCAATTCGGATATGTCAAAATATGGCAACCGCGACTTTTCTTTCTCGAGAAAGAGATCAGTGGGTGCACTCAATTTTAGGGCATGGGGGTTACGCATAGTGCCTCGACATAGGTAAATTGAGAGGGTTTGATAAATAATCTACACGTAGAGCAGGGACGTCACTAGTTTTTAGGGACAGAAGAGGCTAAGCCCCAGGTTTCAATGCAGGGGGGATAAGCCCATAAGATTGATGATCATGCTTAAGTTAAGGTAATAATCACTGGTTGTATGGTTGTTTATTTAAAAGTATATTCAGGCCACATTATATCGAAGTGGTCGGCATTTTTGTAGAGAGATAATAATGCTTGAACACAAAATTATTTAGGGATTTCAGAACATTTTAGGCTTACTTAAGCCCCACTATATAAAACCGGCACAGTGACGCCACTGCCATATAGAGGTTTAAACCATAATAATATTCCCATTCCCATTGTATGTGGTGTGTAACTCTTAAAATCTACTATAATAAAGCTTCCAATTTCAGAAATACCAATTATTGCTCAACAGTGCGCCATCTACATGAGCTGCTTTCGGTGCAATGTAGTCTGTGTAAATAAAGCAGAAATAAATTACTTTACTGCTAGTTTCACTTACTTAGTTGAAGTATTGCATTTTTTAGTTGTTTTTTAATTGAATTTTTACCGTTTCGTGAATCCCAGCCAAGTTGAACTGTTTCTGATGATATTCTTATGTTTTTGTTCAATTTCTTCCATTCGAAATTTTGCGTTCCGTGAGTTAAAAAAATTCAAAAATATTCTCGGATTCAAGCTCGTAAATTAAGAATGTCGGAAAAGGTTTGGCAATAATTGAAGGGAATAATAAAACGATGATTATCCGATAGGGGAATAATTGTAATAATTTGCAAAAAGCCTACACATTAATTATACAGTTTGCTCGTTCTAACAAACACTTTTTTCATAACATTGCTATTGGCTAGTATCGGAACTCATTAATTTCAGATAAATATGCGTTATTTGCCAGTAATGGAAGGGAAGCGGTCATTTTGAGACGATAAAAATCGCTCAATATTCCATCGTAAGTCATCACACGGGCCTCCAGGCGCACGATTCTTACACCTCAGGAACTCTATGGCATCTCGTAACTGCTCTGGAGCTTTTCCTTTCAGCCCCTGCATGTCCAATTTTTCTTGCTATCATTACTGGTGGATTTTTAGGAAAAAATCCTGATAAAAACGTGGCATTTTGGTTCCCTTTAGTAATTGCTACATTTTTCGGCGTTTTTTTCGTGAAATTTTAAACAATCTGATTAGTAGGTATCATTGTTTCGATATTTGAATGTGTACTATTTCACTGAATACATTGTTAGTGAAACTGAACTGTTAAACTTAACGGAAGAAATCTATAATACACATCATATTCATTAAAATAACTTGATACAATTTATTTGACACTGGGATTTAAAAAAAAATACGCGAAATTTTGATCGTAAAAAAATGATTTCACTTACATAGTAAACCTATTTAAGTTCTCAGCCGCATCATCCACAAGAACTGTTCTCATGTATGCGACCATTAGTTAGATGACTTACTAGATGAAGTGAAACTCGCCTCCATTTAATGCAGCGGTGCACACTGCAGAACTAGAGCCCTCTACTTCCCATAACGCCGACAAACTGCACCATATTACAGACTATGATATTACAATCGATTTATGCATTTTCAAACTGCATAAATGTACCGTGTCGTTAGTGTCGAGAAACCAATTTCGAAAATCTTAGGACGTTAATCGTTCTAAGATTAAAAATCTTAGGTCGTTAATCGTCCTCTGATAAGAAATGGCAGACTTTCGATTTTTATCCCGAAGGTTACTTGAACCGGATCTCGAAGATGAATCTTAGAAATTCACTCATTAAACCATGTTATTCAAGTCCTTGAACACATCTTTCACGTCTGATGACGGCCGAATAACTTTTAACGCCGAATTAGCGTTTTGTTTATAGAAAGGTGATATCGTAACTATGTATTGAGTCGTGCCACAGGTTTGCAGTCTTCGCACATCAGAGCTTTTGCCTGTAAGCGATTTCCGCGCCGTTATTACTCGCCGCTGGGCTCGTAGCTTTCATTGATTTGTTTCGCTTGCGCCGAGCGAGAGAAGGATTGCCTCCGGAGGTCTTTTAACATTTGCATTTATCTTCTGCCCCCAGCAGATAATGTCTATTACTGATGAATTATAGCAAGCTAAAGAAAGGGGAAATACCTTAGGGAGATAATATGTCAACATGAGAATCAGCGACAGCTTTCCCGATATCAAATGGTCTCTGAACGACGAAAATCTTTGTCAAGTGTTCATACATTGCAGTAAAGGGGGCGGGACTTGATGGTTGTACAAAAATTTTTTAGGTGTATAATGTATTATAATTGCTAAGATCGCACGTGTTGTGATGTTGCAACGTTTTTAATTGGTTATCTCACTCATCTAAAAATAGTACGCAATATCATTTGTGTTCATTTTCGTTAGACACAAAACCAATAATTCTATGATCCATTCGAGTCTCGTACTTCTCATTCAATACAATCCAGGGAAAAAGTTAGCCACTTCAAATGTTATGCGTTTTGAGAGAAAGTGAGTGGCGGCGCGTTGCACTGTACTCCAGCTGTACGGTTACAGCACCAGTTATTCGTTACAGCACCTGTTATTCGTTACAGCACCTGTTATTCGTTACAGCACCTGTTATTCGTTACAGCGCCTGTTATTCGTTACAGCACCTGTTATTCGTTACAGCACATGTTATTCGTTACAGCACCTGTTATTCGTTACAGCACCTGTTATTCGTTACAGCACCTGTTATTCGTTACAGCGCCTGTTATTCGTTACAGCGCCTGTTATTCGTTACAGCGCCTGTTATTCGTTACAGCACCTGTTATTCGTTACAGCACCTGTTATTCGTTATAGCAGCTGTTATTCGTTACAGCACCAGTTATTCGTTACCCGAATGCCGAAATGTCTACCGCTCTACCAAGTTCCCCAGCATGATGAGTGAGAGTGGAATAAGTCTCCCACCGTAGGGTGACTTGGACGATGGTCATACGTGTAGTATTTCACAACACGCTCAGTTTTAGGACTGGGACGTGAGCTATAAAAGATATGCTTTATTCTCGTGGTGCGCGGTGTATTTCTCACGCACATTCCATATCATGCTTATTTGAAAGGAGAATTCCTCCAAGTGAAATTTGGAACAAATATTGTGACGGTTTCAGGAAACCAAATCGGGAATAATTTCTCATTAAAATTTTATTACTTTATTTCTTCACAACCACTAATTTCAAGTAATTGGTTTTCAGCCAATTATGTGTTGACACTATTCACACAATTTATTGAATAGATTAGATTATGCACATGTATTTTGTTACTTATAATTTTCAAATTCTTTTACTTCGTATGCACAGCATCGCCTAAAAGAATCATAGCTGCATGCAAACAAAACGTTCTCCAAGCAATTATATTTCAAGACTTTTGTTTGGAAGATCTACCTAATAAACATATTGAACCAATATCACCCAATCTTTAAAATATGAAATTGGTGGTTTTAATAAAGGTAACCACTATATATGAACCAGCACTATGTATTACTTCCTTAAATGTTACCGTATATACATTTTCGCTGCAATTTATTTTTCAAGGATTATTATTTTTATTTTTCAAGACTTGAACTCAATATTACGTGGGAAAGAGCACGACCGTTTAATCTGTTTAAAAAGTACAATTTTGCAACGAGCTCGATCTGGGTCAACTTTTCGATCGGTTGTTATCGCAAGAGTGATAGTATCGATTGCTATTTCTTATCAAATCATACAGATATCGTAAATAATTTGACAGATTTGATTGCTCTGCGAGCCTGAACGATATTGACAAGTCATGTGCTTCAGACATAATGAAATTACGTGAGAAATTAGTGCAATATACGACTGATTTTTGTAATAAGAAAACAAGAGTAACTATATTACATTATATTGTCATTGCATGCTCGCTCTAATCAAAGATTATTTCCTCGTTCAATGAACAAATGAAATTTCCAGTGAAACAGGGCAGCGATTTCATACCGTTAAATCACTCCTCGTTCATAAATATTTCGTCTGACATGATCAGGAATTATTACGTGTAGCCGCAATCGCCTGCCGTAAAGGGCTATAAGAGGGTGCGCGTGTACGCGGAGCAAGTTGTCAGTTAGCAGTACCGGCTATAATATTCTATATTACCGTACCTAATTTTCCCTGCGCGTAGACTTGTACATGGGGCAAGTAATAGTTGTCAGTTTTTTTAGCAAGTATTGCTTCAAGATGCCGCTACAAGCCTAGTTAGGTAACAATTTCATGGTCAGGTATGATTATTTCCCATATTAGCTCCAATTATTGATCCAGTCCGAAATATCACCAATCAATTATGGATTATAACTACAGATATAACTGGTCTAATCAATTAATTGCAATGTAAAAGGGTGAAAGTAGATGTTAAAAACTCGGTGCCACAACTTCCTGTTTTTATGTTGTTTACAAATAATAATATCTAGTGTTGTTTACAAATAAATACCAAAACTACATGTATCACCGTCCAAACTGAATTTAATATAGAAGAATGATGAGGCGACAAAAAAAGATTTAACAAATTTTGTAACTTTACAAATTCTGAAATTCTACGAGTATAGCATCGTTCATGGACTTCATCAACAGTGAATCCAGTTGCGTCCATCTGATAATTCAAATTTACAAAGATAAAATACAAAATTATTCGAATTAATGAAACTTCCTTCAAATTGTTGTAAATTAACTTCATTACTAACAATATTTGGATGTCTTATATAATTATTTATGTTTAGTCTATTCACGTAACTTCCAAGACAACGTCTCAGCATAGGACTGCGATTAATATAATAATTTCTGATCATTTCAAGTTATCATTCAATTCCTGTGTAGTGGTAAAAATATCTGCATTATTTGAGTATAACCATTAATATCAATATTGGCAACCTTCATGAAAGGCTTAACATATTTAATGCAGAGGTAAAATTAGGTGAAGGTGAAGAAAAAGAGGACTCTGGGCGCAACTGATCTGCTGAGATCCTCTACACAATGAGGCAAGAGTGCAACACATGTTTCTTATCCGGAATCAATGATTTATTATTATACACATTATCCAAATTACTAATTCATGATTTACATTAAGGATGCACAACATATATTTTTAATCAGCATTAGGGAATGGTGAGTATAGTTGTAGTCTCCCTAATTTAAACAACTCGCATAATTTAAGATACTTAAATTGATCTGCAGGCGGTCCACCACTGTCTGATACTCTCTGAACGTGCATATAACTATAAAAAATTTAACGTGTAGAAAGTCATCATTTCTCATTATTACATAAGCTTTTGAACAATTTTAAATGCGTTTCGAAAACATCATATTGCAGTACCTACTTAAATTTGGTAGAATGCATTGATTGGGCTATTAGAAAATGTAATAGTATATTCACTTCTGACAACTTGTAGAGGCGCAAAATGTGATTACATTAGGGCAAAGCCAGCAAGTTATTTATTATTATTTTGTCCACGGGATAAAACGGAAAAAGTCAAGTATACATATATATATGGGACCGTTCAACTAACAAAATATCTAATCTTGGTACAGAGGTGTTTTCCACATTGTATGGTACACGGCTAGACCAATGATCTCGAAGACTATCAGAATGATCTCGAAGGTTTATTTATTTACTACTGTATTGAGCGCAGTAAGCCTGCCCTCGAGGAGCTGTGCACTAAGTTCAGTGTCTGCATGCAATAGAAATCTTCAGAGGAAATAATAAAAATGCAATGGGAAAGTAAAGTTGCAACATCAAATACTTGAAATTTCCCGAGGATTGATCAAGTAACATACCAATTTGAGAGGTAAGTTAAAATCTTGCCGATTTCTAAAACAATAGACACAAACAAGGGGCATGCGCTAATTTAGATTCCTCAGATATATTTACGAGGACGAGGAATAGGAGATTTTCTGGCAACGCGATCTTCTCCGTAACGTGCAATCTACTTTTTTCGAATTCAATTCAAGCTCATTCGAGCATTGAACGCCCTCTTCTTGAGCTTCCCAGTGTTTTTTCTTGATGGAAAGTAGCTTCTTAGTTCGACTAGTAACCGACAACTTTCGCACTCAATTTTACTGTTGATAAACAATACATAAAATACAGCGAAAAGAGATAATATTTCATGTCAGCCTCATTTTAAATTCAACACGCAATGTCGCTCCTCTATAGCGTTATCAAATCGCATGGTATGAAAACCGGCACATCGTCAATATCTATCAACAGTGGAAATGTTGGCCTCGTGCGCATGCAATGGATCTTTCTAGAGTCTATATAGACTCTATAGATGGAGAGACGCAGCTTTATTTCTCCGTGACAATTTCTTTGTCCTAGGATCTTTGAACAGTCCCCGATCCGGGAAATAAATATCAATTAAAATCTTGAGTTATATTATCTTTTAATTTAATGAAATTAAGTTGACATAAATGGGCAGAAGATTTAAGTAAATTGAACACTCTTGTTCGACTCTCTTTTAATGAATAATAATCAGAGTTGACTCATTTCTATTTTTGTTTAATGTGCGTTAATATTTTAGGAATCCCGAAAAATATAGTTTATTCATAATGATAGATTTGATGTCTCAAATAGTATACTGGTAGACTGAGGCATTACTTCAAAGCAAATCTCACAGTGTTTCAACGTTCGCTGATATACATTTTATCTGCTTCATATCTACGTAAAATGTTCTGTGGAGCCTTGCAATTTAATATGCATGTCGCACTTTCATTTTCTTCTCCAGATTTGTTCTATCAATCGCTTGCTGCAATCGGAATATGGACAGTTAATCAGCCGTGAACCTACGTGATGGCTGCCTTGAGTGGAGCTTCTTGGCACGTAGCTTGATTCATGTTGCATATACGAGTCACGAGTTCTGCTAAAATCAAATTTTGGCCAATAATTTTTTGAATTCTCTGTCTGTTGAATGTAAGGAAAAATGGTTGGTCGTCCTGAATTTGTAGATTGCAACTCCTGGCGCTGAATTCCTGCTGTTGGAAAATGTTCCGGCAAGTGGCTGTGTATGGGTGCGCTATAATCTCCGCTGGAGTGCTCCTCAAAGTTAAAGTTGTCGCCATCATCTTGTTCGAACGAATGTTCGCGAAACACATCCATGACTTCACCGCCCGCTTGATGCTCAGCATTATTTTTGCCGTGAATTGAAGGCATGGTGCCGTTGAAGTCTTCTTCTCTGTAACCTTTTTCTCTAATCTCCTTTTGATCATCGTATGATAGATCAGTGAGAGAATTGTGGTTGTATGTATGTTCATGATGATAGAAATCAGGGAACCAATGGTAGTGACCCCCGAGGAAGGAATGGCCTGGATGGCTCACTCCGTGGAAAAAAACTGGACCGTAAATTGGTGCGTGTCCGAACATTGGACCAGGACCGGAACTACGCTCGAATTTGGGTCCGGGATCAGGACCGAGTCCGGTTATGGGTCCATAGATTGGTGCGTGTGCGAACACTGGACCAGGATCGGGACTGCGCTCGTATTTGGGTCCGGGATCAGGACCGAGTCCGTTCACATGTCCATAGATTGGAGCGTGTCCGTGAATTGGACCACGATTGTGAATCTGCTTGTATTTGAGCCCGTAATTGGGACCGAGCCCGTTCATGGGTTCGTACATTATAAAGGAATTAGGATTGTGCGCACGACTGTGCCTAGAATGCGCGTAGTGCTGTATGTTCGGAACAGGGTAAAATGAATGACTGCGTCCGTTTACGTGATAAAATTTTTCGTCTTGACCGTGGATGCTTCTTGGTTTATTTACTACTTTCAGGCCGATCATGAAGTTTCTGGCAGGCCTTTTTGGCCCTCGCCGCCTCAAGCCGTACCTGCGAAGCCTTAAGAAGCCTTGAGCCTCTTGAAGCGCCACCATCACTCCCAGCACCACCATCACCAGCATCTGCACGTAAACAAGCGAAACATCATTCAGTGGCGGATGAAACCTCATTCGAATATTATAATGTCTGTGTTTTTTTTCATGCATTTGATAATACTAGCATCTAACATAATCCTTTGTAAGTCGTGCGTGTGGCATTTCACTTCCCACCTGAAGATTCATGCCCGTAAATGCAGACCAGAAATAGTCTCAGTGCACTGGTTTGGAAATTCCTCCTCATCAAATTTGAGACAAAGTATGGATAACCTAACCGGGAATAGAAAGATGCACGCTAAAACGAAGCTGCACGTCGCCCCAGGCCTGCCAAGGTACTGACAGCCTACCGAAAATTCTCTTCCCTTTTCCACTGAAACTTTAGGGCTAAGATAATTATTATAGTCCATGCTTAAAGCACGTAGGAGGTGTAAAAATCTCCCGTGAGATCGCTTCACTTTCTTCCATAAAAGCTCATGAAACTGGCGAAGTCTAATGACGACTTTCGCTGCAGCGGCGACGAGGCGAGGAGATGTGAAGGCAACCTGCAAAGTAACATCGAGTGCGCAGAGCAGGTGCGGCGAGGCGGTGGGATGCGACGGCAACCTGCAAACAATATTAGCTGCACTAGCAAAGCATAATTAAAATCCTGAATTCCCGAAGAATTTTTCCTAGCATGCATACGGCAACTGAGCTTCTTCCATGACAGCATATTTCACGCACAACTTATATTGTCCGAGTGATATCATTGCGCTATTTTCGATCTAGTCTACTATAGATATATTTTCAAAGTTAGGATTCTTCTGAAAAGCTGACTAACCCTCACCAGAAAATAGCGAGCTTCAGGTCTAGGCATCTTACCTCGATGGCGTGTGGGGGAAAACCCAATCACTTCCTCGCAGCTTCAGTTTCATCACAACTTTTCGGACGCGTTCGAGTTTACTCGGATAATTTTCCGGATTTTTCTTCATTTCTGTTGGATTTTCTTCGAATTTTTTCCTCAGTTACACGCAGGAAAATTGCGCATGCGGAGCTCACCAATACGGAGTTCAGCAGTACGTGCATTATACACATGATGAGTATCATTATTAGTGTTAACGATGCAATATGCGATCACCTGTATATGTTACGCCGCTGATGATCGAGTTTTTCTAACATTTTTCAGCAGTAAGAAAGCGAGTGAAACTTTTTAATGTTGTAAGAAGTAGGTGTCTAAGTTGGGTTTCAAAAAGTTTTTAAGGAGTATAAGACTCATTTTTTTAATCTATGAGCATTCGATGGCTGATTAAAAAGTTTCCAAGTATAACACTTGCTTAGAACTTATCAAATACCTACTGAAGTCAACTTATCCCGAAAGAGAAAGGCATGCAGTATCACATTTTTCTTCTGACTGGTAATACCATATAAAGTTTGAACTGGTAATACCATATGAAGTTTGAACTGGCCATACTAAATGAAGTTTGAACTGGTAATACTAAATGAAGTCAACTCACCACGACAGAAAAAGGCTTCAAAAAGTTGCTGAGATCCTTTTTTATGCCAGGGCTAGCAGGAATACTCCTGTACCATCCGTGACAAGCTCGTGTGAGAAGTCGATGTAGACATTCCTCTCGTGGGTTTGAATACGTAAAGGGACCGGGAGCCATGTCAACCTCCGGCTTAAAGTTCATTGTTTCTGTGTCGCAAGAGGATATTATTTAAAAATTTACTGTTTATAATTCGTGGGTAAAGATGAAGTTGGACTCTTACCCAGTAAATAATTTTGGACAATGTCAATGAGTAATTCATCGGTTAATACCTCATACGCGAGTTATATTCCCTCCGCTTGGTAACTAAGCATCGTGCTGCTAATACAAGATAGTTTAAAGCAGTGCTTCCCAAACTTTTTCTGGATGGCGCGCCCTTTGGCTACCTAGTGAATTTCTAGCGCCCCCCACAGACACATACAAAAACATACACTTCTTTCTTGAAATTTGGTACGCTGCAATTTTAAAAGATAAAGGTTTCACACAAATGTGTATTTCACAAATAGAACCCCATTTAGTGAACCAATATATTTTTCAGCTGTTTCAACTGTTTCAGCACTAGAAACCTAGGACGTCTCGGGCAGATTTACGGCCAGATTCGTGGCCGGTCTCACGACCAATCTCCAACTTCAATTATCAAGTAATATCTCCAAAACTAATGCACGCAGCTCTATGAAACTCGGAACACGTATTCATCAGAATCTAACAGTGATGTTTAGCTCGTGAAACATTTTTAAATTTCACCTTTATTCGTGAGTTACTTTGCGATACAGGTCGAAATTCGCAGTGATCAAAGAATTTCTTCCAAACTACTGAACAGATTTGAACGAAATTTTGAATATACATTCCTAACTACCAAACAGTGATTTTTTAGCTTATAAAAATTTTTGATTTCACCTTCGTTTGCGAGTTTTTTTTTTTCATTTCACCAACATTCTTGCTTTCACACTTCCTTATATTCGGCCCGTATCGCCGGGTAATTTGTCGCTTAGATTCGCGGCGATTAAGAAATTTCTTTTAAACTACTGAACAGATTTCAACGAAATTTTGCATATAAAAACCTAACCTCCCAACGGTGATGTTTAGCTCGTGACAATTTTTCTATTTTGCTTTCGTTCGCGAGTTATACAGAAGAAATTTCTTGATTACTGCGAATTTAAGCACGTACTGCTGTTTAAATCACGAATGAAGGTGAAATGAAAAGAAAACTAGCGAACGAAGGCACAATCGAAAAAATTTTCACAAGCCAAAAATTATCGTTCGGTAGTGAGGACTGTAAATTCAAAATTTCGTTCGAATCTGTTCAGTAGTTTGGAAAAATTCCTTGATCACTGTGAATTTCGGCCCGTAGGCTATTACCATGTAACTATAGCAAAAACAAATGAAGGCAAATTTTAAAAAAATTTCGCGAGATAAACATTACCATTAGGTCCTAATGAATACGTGTACCAAGTTTCATCGAGTTAAGTTCATTACTTTGAGATATTCCTTGATCATTGAATTTGGAAATTGACTGTGAGACCGGCCGCGAGTCCGGCCGTTAATTTGTCCGAGACGTCAACCCAGGGGAGGTAAAAAAAATACCGATCTGGGGAAAAAACCATTGCTGGGAGTCATGTGCTGCACGTGTTGTGTACAAATCGCCAAACAAACGTACGAACTTCTGACAATGACTTCGGACTACCGCCCCCCTACCGCTCTCTTCTTCCTTATCGCCCCCCAAAATCTTTCCACCGCCCCTACGGGGGCGATATCGCCCACTTTGGGAACCACTGGTTTAATGAAGTACAGCGACTGTTAGAAGAAAAACTAAATTAAAATGAATGGCAGTGGCTTCCGAACTGGAGTGAATTTCCCTTGAGGTGATAAATTTTTCGGAAGCATTGGACGATTGATTGAGTTCCATTCTTAAAAAGGTACCGTATAAATCAAAGGAGAGTTATCTTGAATAACACATATTAATTATGAAGTATATGAAAGCCAAATAAAAAGCTTTTCCCGAAAGCAGGCATTTTCATTCAGAACTAAGCACGGTTGTACGGTGAATCGAGTAACAAAAACATCCATTTCAAAATGGCCATTGACACTTTATTACTATCAGCAAAATCAGCAGGTCTTCAGGGTCAGCCAAATAAGGTCTTTGTCAAGTTTATAATTGAAATACGAAAGTTTAATCACTCATTTTTCGAGGTGTTATTGGTCCAAAGATGTAGACTTGTTATGAATGGATGTATCAAGGTCACAAAGTTTAATGAAATAAACTTCATAAGGTTCCTAAATTTCAAAGCTCGTTTATTTAAAGGAAGTTATTTTACTTGAGTTAGCGATGCATCTGAACGCAAACGCGGTTCGGAATAAATGTCCGTCTTTGATCACATTTGTCCACTAAAAGGGGTAAAGGACGTTGTGGCGTGCAAGTTAGTAGTTATTTTTCATGCACTCTAAAACGACTACCTAAAAAGTTAGTACATATACGTACACAGTGAAAGCAGGCTTGTCCGCGCGGGCAACCTGCTCCAACCTGCCATAAGATTGAACATAGGATAATAATATAAGTGTTCACAGTGAAAACCTGTACGAATAGGCTTCTGCCGACAACCAGCTTATACCTATTTACCGCAATGTGCTGCACATTCTTATCTGCTCAACCTGCTTGACACATGGTCATTTTTGAATTAGTTGCACCTTTAAACCCTCCATTTTCTTTGTTTCTTATGAATTATTTCGTACCCCAGATGGGCCTATTGTGAAAACATGGATACACTAATAAAATACACTAATAAAAATACACCTATAAATACACTAATAAAATATAATAATAAAATACACTTATAAAGTACACCAATTAAGTTCACTAATAAAGTACAATAATAATAAAATGTATAAAAAAATTTTTTAAAGACCACGTTTTCATGTGGACTCAAAAGTAGAAAATAATTTTTCGGCAGCTACTGATCTCTGTTTGCTTTCATTCTCTTGGTCTTTTG